>NW_010517439.1:19097-21572 GCF_000687285.1 Phaethon lepturus
CAGTTCTTGTCATAAATTAAGCAGCATTATTGAGATAAATCAAGCATTTTCCCATAACAATTCTTTTCAAATAACAAAGTACTATGTGATATCTACCTTTAATATCATATATATGATATTACATCATAATAATAATGTATTAACAGTGCTTCACTTAAATTTCTGAACCAAAGGAAACTGCAGGAAGTATAAAACTAAAGAAAAGGCTAAAAGTGAAGTTCTTTTCCATCTGAAGAATTACTTTATGTACCTACACGCTATTAATCAGCATTAAGTCTCATTTTAAGACCACTTTAAAAGGCACCGTGTTTTGAACGTACCAGAGAAAGCAGTTGGCAAACGAGGACAGGTTACTGGAAGGTGGAACTCATGCAGACACAAATTTTCTGGAAGCATATGCAGCATCTGGAGCCCGTCCACAAACACCACACCACACGCTCTGCAGAGCACCTCACGTGCCAGCAGGACTGGGGCTGAGCAGCCCGGTCTTCTTCCCTTCCCCACCGCCCCCCTCCCTCCCTGGGAGCCCAGCTCTGTCCTCTCCCACCAGAAGACCTAGTCTTGATTCTGCGTTCTGCTTGCAAAAGAAGGATGCGGAAAAGGGACACCGAAGAGTCACACACATCTCTGCATGCTGTTAGCGTTTCCTTACAAAACTGGGACGCCGTACATTTTGTCTAGTGCACAACAGATGAATATAACCATCAGACTGGGTCAGACCAAAGGTCCATGGAGCCCAATATCCTGCTCCAGACAGCGACTAGCAGCAAGTACTTGGCGGGTGCGTAGGAATGGCGCAAGCATACCATAAGGCTTCCCCCCTACCAGCTTCCAGCAAGCTGTGGCTTAAGACTTCCTGTGCCAGAGATTGTATCTTTGTGCTTAATTGCCCTCGATGAACTTCTCTTCCATGAATTTGTTTAATTGCTTTTTGAACCTATCTCGACTTCTGGCATCCACAACATCCTGTGGCAATGAATTCCAGTTTAATTATGTCTTGCATGAAAAAATACTTCCCTTTTGTGTAGGAAATTACTTCCTTTAAAAAAAAAAAAAAACAACAAAACACACACCAAAACCAACCAACAACTACTACTGTGTAAGATACAAGTTCTGGTAAAATATTGCAGGGCTTTAAAAGAAATCACTTCGTTCAGTTGTTCTCTCTGGCCTTCCGTAGAAGGTTACTGCCTGGAGCACTAGGCAAGGCTGCTGGTGAAAAAGGTGAAATGCTACATGATGGTGGTGGAGTCCTGTACGAGTCGCAAACTGGCAGTAAATGAAAAACAAATGGGTTGCCTACATTCCTGACTTGCAAAAACCCAATGTTAAAAGACAAGATTTGTTCTCTGCCAGACTGCAAGAAAAGGTCTACATTCTAAAAAGTTTCTAAAAAGTTTCCAGTGTTAGGCTTTTATAACTTAGGTGCTGCAACCCAGTGCAAATGGTCACAAAGAACACTATTCTTTGCCTTGCTTGTACTATTATTAATTTTTGTGGGTTTAGTAGATATTTATTCCCACTGTTTCAGGTCCACAAGAAATAAATTGAAGTGTGGAGAAAGAACATAGCGATAACATTACATGAAACCCCTTTCTACTCTCCCCTCCTTTCCCAATAATCCAAACCAAACAGCACAAAGAGTCTTTCCATACATTGGGTTTTTTTAATACAGGGCAATTCGGGCAAACTGTACCCTCTTTCCAAAAGTGAAGTCCAAGGAAGTTACCAGGGGCTGAGAGCCACCTCTGTAACAAACCAGAGATGATGGTCTCCGCAGGACCAGGAGGACAGGAGGCACGGCTACCAGCAGTTCCTCCTTACTTCTAGGTAATGCATGAAAAGGTTGACTCTTATTCCTCATCTCCTGTCCTCCTAATCTGCAACAGTGCTTGAACCAGACCACTCTACATTATAAAGTGGTCTACTTAACTCAGCTGAACACCATTTCACTTAACCCAAAGTAAGTGCAAGTGGCTATCCTGCAGTTACACATCCCTTGCTGGATTCTTGGAGGGGCTGCTCACACCTCACTTCCAGGGGCATCTCTCAGTTCTCACGCCGTAGGTGTAGCTCTTCCAAAATTATTTTCCTATAAACTCTGGGGGAATTTGTTAATCTTCTGGAGACACAAGATTAATTCAGAGAGGTGCTAGAGGGCTTTGAACGCTCAGGTGCTTTAGCCTCGGTCTTTACCGCGCAGTCAGAGGGTTAGCAGCCTGAACAAATGCAGTGCTTCCACCGCAGGTGAGCCTTCTTGTCCTGTACCAAAGCACTACTCTGCTCATCGCAGACCTTGGGGCAGGGGCATAGAGGAGAAGCGGAAGGGTAACACCCAGGGGAGATCAAATTCCCCAGCGAAGAGGTCCTCAGAGCTGACAGCTGGCAAACACTGCCTTCTGCATGTTTCAGGGCACTCTTCATGGGTAGCCTCCACATTTTACCTTTTTTTTTTTTTTTTTTTTTTTTTTTCAT
>NW_010517439.1:21603-22539 GCF_000687285.1 Phaethon lepturus
ACATATTTATTGCCAACATGCCACGAGAGCAAGGCTTGGGGCCAGCTTCTGTTTGGATGGGTGAGAGCAACCCCCTAACCAAAACTACAACAAAACTCAACACTTGATTCTCCTAAAGCCAGGCCCTTCCTCTTCATCAGCCGAACACAGAAGTGCACTCAAACCCCATTTTATTTATTTACACACATCGCCACACTCTCTATTCCTGGCAACTGGTGCTCATGACATAGTGGCCTGGGACACGCTGGAACGGGGCTCCGGGTCACCTTGTAAGTGGTGGCAGCAGCTGCCTCCTGGATCAAGCGTTTATTAACCAGCAGCTCGGGAGGGCTCTAAATTAAGTTCTCTGCTCCGTTCCCACAGGGGCAGGAGGAGAAAAATACACCGCCACCGAGTCCTTATTTGCTTCCAGGAGGACTTGCTGAAGTTTCTGCCCTGCTCCCTCCTAGTCTTGCCAAGATAAGCTGCCCAAGCCCAGGTTTTCATCAGCAGCCCTCCAGACTACACAGGAGCACTTGCTATTCCAGCTGCCACGGCTTTTCACAAACTACGTAGACTTTTTTCAGCTGGTGGTGGTAGCGTGTGGCTTCTCTTGCAGCACAGATCTAGCCCTTGGACCGTCTCTGCCTCCGAGATGCCCATGCAACGCCATCCCTTAAATCCCAGTGGTGGAGGGTCAGGCTCCCAAGGGTGTTCCAGGACCCAGTATCAGTCATTTGGGAGAGGAAACTGTATAAATAGCTGGCGTGCACATACTCTGGACGAGCAGCAGGGGAGGGAGGAAGGGAGGGAGAGAGAGGGGGATCTGAAGTGTTGGGCCCCAGCTGTGAACTCCTCTTGTTTTTGTTTTAGGGTAATTAATGTTCCCTTGAATAGAGCCGGGGCATGGGCTCCTGTTTCTGCAGCTTTCAATGCTATCAGCAACCCTTATTGGAC
>NW_010517440.1:0-6131 GCF_000687285.1 Phaethon lepturus
CTTTCCAACCTTAGTGATTCTGTGATATATCTTCACATACCAGATGATTCAGAAAAAAAGTCAAGATAATACTTCATCTAAAAAATCTCTTTTGACTATTTAATATAAATGAACCACATCATGAAACACATGTCTGATGGAGGAGAGCTGGAACATTTCCAACCCTCAATTTTGGTACATTGCTTAGGACACTCATTCTATCAGGTCAAAACTACAGGCTTTGGAAATTTATTTGTGAGAATTAACTGGCCAGCCAGAAGTTAAAAAATAGCTTTTTAAAGAGTTATTTGTTTGTAACTGCTATATAATGAGAGGCACAGTTCATATCTCCTAGCTTAAAAAACTTCCCAGTGTAGATTACAGTCCTTTCCTTCCTAGAGGAACTCTCCTTTAGTACTTAGAGAGAAAACAGGATTTAGAGTAACTGGCTCAGACTTTGACGTATAATTTAAGATGCCTAAGTCAGAGCAGATGAATGCCATATGAGAAATTAAGCACCAGAAGACATACAGACACACATTTTAAAAGTCTAGCCATAATTGCAGGTTGGAGGAAGAAACTCACTGACTGACAACTACAAGATTCATAAAACATGCAAGTACATCTGGAAAATTGAAAATTCTTTAAAAGTTTCCTTAAATTATGTAGATGGAAGTGTGCCAGGCAATTCTTCCATTAAAATATATAATTGTACAAAGTGCGACATCTCTCCAGTTACGAGAAACATGCTGCAGTTTTATGTTGGTCTCCAAATCTAAGAACTTAAAAATGAATTAAGTCACTCATTTCAGAGATACCTGTAATGATTTAAATTTAGGAAATATTTGTAATGATTTAAAATCCGTTCAGGTAACATTAACTCTAAACTAATTCCTAAAAATTGGATTAAGTGCTAATTCCCATTTGTGCAGCAGCAATCTTTTTATCAGATAAAAATCACAAACTTCGGAGGGGAAAGAAAAAAAACAAAGCATGTTTAAATCTGATCTTGAAAAGTAGTATCTTTCTCTTCAGATGAACTGAATCAACATATTAAGGTCCAATTATGTTATACTTAGGCAAGGACTGTAAGCATCCTGAAGTCTGTGTGCCCATCTGGAGGCTTATATACAGCCAGCATCTTATATGAATACTCATCTTCAGTTTGCATAGGTTGTATAACAGACAGAAAAAACAGAAGTAAATCTTTCAATGTTCTGCAGCAATGAATGCATCACTCTTACATATTCCTAGACGATATTTCTGTTAAAGCTAATTAGATAACATTTGGACAAATCAACATTGATCCCAAAGGTATATTCAGGTTGAGAAGGGCAATTCATACCCATAGCCCAGGCAGCAGGAAGAGAAGGCTATGATGCCTGCTGTGGAGATTCCCACACTGACCTCATTTGCCCACTCAGAGGTTAAGCTGTACTCCAGCAAAAGACTGCAGCATACTCTGAGCTTTCAGGGCATGAGAAGCATCACTGACTTCAGCAGGGCTTCTGCCATACAAGCAGGGCTCAAAAATATAGCAACTAGAACATTATTGAAGCAGGTCCATTTGGGCCTGACAATATATCATTTGAAGTTTGCTGCCAATGTATCACAGGGTCCTAATGTACACCTTCCAAGAAAGTGTGCATATTAATACTAAAATATTACATAAAACCTTAACATGCTGTATTAAATATTGTCATAAATGGGATATTTAATTAACATGGTTCTTGTGTTGAAGAACGTTCTCATCGCTCCTGAAGCAGTGAATGGTTATAGTAAAACATAGGTACTGCCACAAAGCAGAAGGGAACAACAAAAAAAGATTCATGCTTGGAAGATGAGGTTCTTTAGATGACTGAGAATGAATATACCTTCAGGTTTTGGAGCAGTTCTTTAATTCATTCATGGCACACTGAGTATCAGCCAATATAGGGTTTTTGGAAGGTAGAAATTTGTCCATAATCTCAGTTCATCAAGATCCTTCAAAAGCAGATTTAGAATTGTTCTGTCCCCAGCACAGACTTTCTGTGGTAACTACCACAAATTCTCCAAGCGGTATCAGTTAATGAATAAACCCCTGTTGAATTCAGTGAAGTAAGGATTTTCACCCTTTTCCCACAGACTTTTGTAAACAAGCTTAACAGAGTTTGTAGCTTGACAACACAGTAGAGTTGGATAAACACCCCATGTTTTTTTTTAATACAAGTAAGTTTCCATTATGGCATTCTTTAGGCAGCAAGGTAGTGTTTTCTGCTGCTCCTTCTGTGCAGTTTATACTTGTTAAGACTTTACACATTATTTCCAGCAACACAAGAACAGGAGAGCTTTGGAACATGGGAGGACACAGGTAAACAAAATAGTCCCTTGTTAGCAAGGTAATATTCTCAACTACAGAGGCAGAACCCTGCTAAAATTGTAATTCTTTACCCTGGGACATGTCCAAAGCACATTGAATCTTTCCACAAGTTTCGATAGATTTTTGTATTAGACCCTAATAAGTATTTACACTTGGGTTGACTGTGCTCATGATAAAGGTCTGTTTAGCAATATTGCTAACAGCATGTTTAGCAACAGTATCAGAACCATGTCCATGCATGCAGCCTGTGTTTTGAACAAGGTTCTCTACTAAAAAAGTCAACAGGAGTAAATTCGCATGCCATTTTATATTCTAGCTCTGTTCCCTTTGGAACATGGAGTGGGCTATTTTATCAGGTTTTGCTACGAACCAGCAAATACAAAATTAATAAATGCTTATTGTGAGCTATAGGAAGAGGGGATACCAAGTGAGGCCAGTTCACCTGAGCTCCATCTACTGATGTTGTTACCCTGTTATCGGAGCTGCAATGCTGGAAAACACCTGAGGGAGGACAATCTCCTAGAACAGAAAGAGCACCTGGTAGAATCACAAAAGTAAGAAGGAGAATAGGTGCTTCAGAAGCCAAACAATACCCCATGTCTCTATGTACATATTAACATATGCAATCTATTCGCTAAATGAGAAACACGGTTAAAAAGCAGCCTGCAGAACTACTCCCCCCCTGCTCCTTTGACCTATCAGAGGGCAATGGAAATACCCCCCTAAGCACTGCTGATACTCTGCCCAAGCTCCACACTGGAATTAACTGTAAACTCCACTGGTAACATTCTCTACTCCCATGCCCACACTGTCATGTAAAATCACTAGGCTTAACTACATATTTTTCCATTTCATCTTACAGGTAGCTGAAGGGGTCAGAAGCAGGAGAATGTTGCATTTGTAAAACACTTTGGAATATATAAGTACACTAAAGAGAGATTCTTTAAGAAAAACACAGACGTACTGACATAATATTATCCAAGAATAAAACCCTTTTATGTAGAAGTCCTCTACAAGTAGAGAACAAAAAAGCAGTCATAGGGAATGCTAATTGTTGTAAGCCCAACACACCTTCTGTTGAGAAAAGAGCTTGTTAGCAATACTATAATGCAATGCTTAAATGCAGCACAGCAAAGGACAACTTCTCAAAATAATTCAATTTTTGCCTGACTGTAATTTTGTTTAGCCTAACAGGAATTTTGCAAATGGTAGTATGAGAATTGAGGTAAAGGGATGCATCTGTAAGCCTTGGCTTTCTCATCTTTGCTGTTTGAGTGTCAAAACATTCATCAGGCTGTTGGGAAAAAGTACCCAATATAAAAAAACATTAAACCCGTATCTGGTGGAATAACTATTTCTTTGTTCCTCCTTTTAAGAACAGCTTCCAAAGCTCTCTATTAATGTTCCACTTTTTCATCTGTGGTACATCTTCCCTTTTTGTAGGAAAGATTTCCACATATCAAAAATTTCAGTCTTGAAACTGCTTTGGGTGTTGTTTTTTTTTTTTTTGTTCAGACCTTAAACAATAATCCATGGGAAAGTCAGACACTACCAAAACAAAGAAAAATAAACCACTCTTTCCAAACTTAAACTACATACTGGAGAACAGGCAACACATTTATCATGGGTCCTGATCTGTATTTCATAACTCTGGTTTAGGAAGCAATTCAGAAAGAAATTATAATCTTTTAACAAGTTGCCCAAATATTTCCTGACCAATGACCTTTTGCAACAGTCTGCAGCTGCTTGTAGATTGCCTACACTCCACATGCAATTAGCTTCCCTCAATGTAACACAGATGAATTCAACTACCACATTTTCTCCAGGATTCCCTCTGCACCTAGTACAGAGAACCTCACCTACAAAATTAAAACTCAGCAACGCTGTGATCATGCTTAATACCCTTTTGCTGCCTTTCAACTTTGAAAAAATTTCAAAGAATTCCATTCATTTTACCTTACATTTGAGATCAACAAAAGGGTTCATTGATCACTCACTGCAGATACAGTATACAAGCAGATACACTAAACTGAGTGCAACACATCATAAAATAACTATGGAGTTTCATAAAGCTTGTCTAAAGAAGCTTTCTCCTTAATTTCTTATTGTTATTTGTATTTTACTAGGGCACTCTCTAGATAAGTGAATCCCTGCACCTGCCTAAGTCTATTACTGCACCATTTTAAGACCTGGGCCTTAGCACAGGGTCTGTTGTGACAAGATGGAAGCTCTTGGCTGAACTTTAGCAGCACCCCTTTTACTGTACTTACCCAGTTTTTAAATTACTCCAACACAAGATTTTTTATGAAATTAAAGGGCAAATCCTTAGCCTATTACAATTAACAGGATCTTTCTGGTTACCGCATGTGTACCAGGAGACACCCCACAATCCAACAATACCAGGGTTACAAAAAGAACACCTGTCACCACAGTGACAATGAGACCTGAGCTGTGAATCACCAGGAGCACAGAGCACCCTGAAGACATGGCATTAAAACTGAGCCTGTCTGTGTGTGCCTGTAGATCCCACCATCTGTGTGGCCAGCAGCCCCAGTGCCCTCTTGGCTGCGCCCAGTATCACATTGCTGGCCTGGCAGCAGTCGCCCAGCAGCACCAGGAGGACAACAACCAGAGACCGTGCTCTGCCCCTCCTAAGGGCACTTGCACACAGAGCATGTTTATGCACCTCCCCTGCTCCCTCAGTCTGCCTTACTTCACCCCTTGTAGACTTTACACCTCAGAAGAAAAATTTAGTCTTAAATCCAGGCTCAACATGAATCAAAATTTTGGGTTTAGAAGGCAGTGGCACTACACCACACAGCAAACCCTACCTCAACTCACCCAACTCTTTATAGAGCAGAACCATGGCCCAGAAGCTGGCCTGGTATCTGGCTACTCCCAGGTTCCTTCCATGGAAATACCAGGCCTTAACTGCCCTAAGCAGCCACAGCTGGGGCATCCCCCACCCTGCCCACAGCCCCATTTAGCCCAGCAACACCACAGCTGTGCTGAGTCCCAGCTCCATACAGTCTTGCTATGGACCCTGTGTCCTGTTGTGGCTTCTTACCTGACTGCTGCCTTGCATGGTGGCCTTGGGCTCAGCCATCCCTGGCTGCCATCCCAGGCCTGCCCTGCTCAGGTGCTGTGGGGACAGGCCCCTGGCTGGTGAGGGCCAGCCTGCTCCCCAAACCTTAGGGAGCAGTGGCTCCCTCATACCTCCCTGTGTAAAGGTACTGCTTGATTTCTACCATAGCTGATGTAAATAAATGTCCTTGTGTAACTAAAATCCAGCCAGTGTCCTCTATACCTTTTGTATCTTCTATATACATTTGAAAGGATTATACATGGGACTGAGCTTACTCATTGTTGTGGTATAACCTGGCAGGTAGCTGAAGCAACCACACAGCCATTCGCTCACACCCCCTGCAGTGGGATGGGGGACAGAATTGGAAAAAAAAAGTAGAACACATGAATTGAGACAAAGACAGTTTAATAGGACAGGGAAAAAAAAGAGAATAATAACGATAAAATAATATACAAGTGATGCACAGCACAGTTGCTCGCTACCCGCTGACCGATGTCCAGCCAGTTCCCAAGCTGTGGCCCCTCCCTGGCCAACTCTCCCAGTTTATATACTGAGCATGACACCGTATGGTATGGAATGTCCTTTTGGCCAGTTTGGGCCAGCTGTCCTGGCTGGGTGTCCCCCCGACCCTGTGCACCCCCTGCCTCTCACTGGCCGGCCAGCATGAGAAGCCCGGCAGCTCGTTGCGCGTTAGCGGCACCTGTCAGA
>NW_010517440.1:6477-10873 GCF_000687285.1 Phaethon lepturus
TTGGCCGGTTTGGGCCAGCTGCCCTGGCTGGGTGTCCCCCCGACCCTGTGCACCCCCTGCCTCTCACTGGCAGGCCAGCATGAGAAGCCGGGCAGTCCTTGACTGCTTAGCGACCACTGAAAACATCACAACATTATTTTCATCCCAAATCCAGAACTGTGATAACACTGTACCAGCTATCAGGAAGAAAATTAACTCTATCCCAGCCAAAACAAGGACACTCATGACCAAGCAGCTGTAGGGGAAATGCTACAGTTAAAACTTCGGACCTAAAATTTTACAGTGTAAGAATTAAAGAAGCTGCTGTCACTGCACACACTGACAAACCTGGAAGCATTATGGAAAAAGTAACTTTCACTAGAAAATTTGCTTTGTATTTCATGGCTCATTCCGCACTGTATTACATGATACCATTGCAATTACATGTCTTACGCACAGCACCCTTGAGCTAAAGAGACAAATTTTGAGTGTTCCTGCCAGGCATTTGCTGCACCTGATGCCTATGGCGGCCGTCCCTGAGCACAGGGGCACCCATCTGGGACTACAGCACAGAGCGATTCAGTGGTGCAAATACACCGCCCAGATACCAGTGTGAGCTTGCTTATGAAACCCATTCTTATCAGATCATTTGTGAAGGAAAAAAAAAAAAAGTACTATTTTAGTAAAACTTCATCAAATAATAGTTTTTCTTCTCTTTCTCTAGCCTGAAGGGGAGACATTCACTAGATGAAAGCATGAAAGGGGTATTAAAGTATATACTATGAGTATATACTACAACTATATACTCATGCTGGAGGCAGCTGCAGATGCAGTGAGTGTCCAAGGTGGCGTTTACTGAGCAGAAGCCGATACAAAGCAGAAGGACGCCAACCCAAAACCAAAGTGTCTTTTAGAAAAGGAATTTCAAAAGAACCATTAAATCACATTGCAGGGAGGTGATTGGTATCACAGCCAGCAACACGTCTGCTAACAGAACAGCTCTGGACGTAAGTCACTTTTAACGGCAGCTTCATAGTTGTTCTTGGTTTTGTTACCTTTATCTGAAACATTGTAGGCCCTAATTTGCCACCAGACAATTCCTATGCTGCCTTCAGTTAAGGCATAAAAATGGAATTTAAGAGATTAACATTAATGGTGGTAACAACTAAAAGTTTTGCAAAGTATATCGATAAAGAGCAGGAAGGTGATGGGGTTGAGCCCCGGGTTTACACTTGTCTCAGTTGTTACTGCACCACTACCACGAGCATGCTTTGCTGACGTTTGGTAAGACGGGTCCCTGGACTTACATCTCAAGAGATGCTGAACGGATAAAGGTGAAGAGAAAGGATATAACATGGATGTAGTTTTGTTATCCTCAGTCTTCCTGTACACAACTGTTTCACACGGCGCTCTGCCACACCCTAATCCCGGCTACTAGTCCTAATCTTTCAACCTTTGTGAGTCCTTATTACCACTAGTTCAATATATAAAACTGTAATAAACCTATTAAAAAACAACTCTGAAATTTTTAGCCTTACCAAAACACCTTTTCTCTAGCTGCCATGCCCTCCTTCCACCCTGAATCTCCCCCTTTCTTCTAATTCTGCCTTTTCCACACCCCCATCTTGGCAATTACTCCTTCCCCTTTGCACGTCACTAAGTGGCTTGTACTGTCTACCTATTCCCAGTTCTCCTTCAGTATGATGGCATGCTCTTGACTAAATCATACATTAGATTATAGTCGCAATTGTAAATAATGCTGGAGAAAAATTAAATAAGTTTCAGAAAATTATCCCTTCCCATCAGAAATAAAATTGGCATAGTATAGGAATTAAAGTGACTTCAATTTGTTGAAAGTAGCAATTATATCTGTTCAAATGATAAGCCAGTGTTGTTTCTCTGTAGCTTTTACTTTGCAGTAAAACCTGAAGCTTTTACTTCGCAGTAAAGGAACTGTATTAGACACTTGAAGTGAAAAACCACTTTGCTTTGCAATGCTTTCATTTCTAACATTGTAAATAACTAATTGAGACAGCGGAGAATTAAGAGCCAAGTATTACCTATTATAGGGGTTTCATGTGTCTACTTTGTACAATGACCAGTGTCTATATATATATCTAAAAATCTGGATGTCAGTCACTGTTCTTGCAAAACTACTGTATACATTGATAGGTTCTGTCTGTTGGAAATAGTAATGCAAGATCTCTGGGAATTTTTATTCAAAGTGAGAATTCAGCTATGTTAGAGTCTCTAGTCCTACCAGTCATATGAAAAAGAGAGGAAAAAAGTCCGTATGTTTGGTGTTCTGTAAGCAGAAGAATTTGAGTGCTTAATTCAAAGTTACTTTTCTTTAAAAATTCTCTTTTTTAATCTTTAAAAATTATACAAATCCAACCTCCCCCAAACATTTAAAAGCAAGAAAGATTTTTCTGGAATTTGGACCAGAATATATATATATACACAAACATGTATATATACATGTATACATATGTTGTATACATGCATACATAAACTTTCCGCAATTCCTAGGAAACCAAAAAACATTACATAGCAAATATAATATTCAGAAAGAAGTATAATAAAATATTATCTATATTGTCAAATGCTATTATGGAATTATAAGTGGAGGTGTGGAAGTATAAAGGTCACACTAAAGGAACCTAATCTGTGCAGCATACGTAGTTGTTTACATAATTAAAGGGTCTATTATTATACATATTTACAAGGAAAACAAATTGTGACTGTACAAATACTTCATTTAAATTATGTGGCTTAACAATACAAATAGTGTTTCTCACATTTTGCATGTGTAGCTTCTTTTTTTTTTAAAGAAAAACTGAGATACTTTGCCAGTGGGATTTGTCAGAAGAACTTCTGAGCAGTGAGGGAAGTCGCCCCACAGGTTTTCTGTTTGTGTCTTTATCCCTAGCCAGGTCCCGTCCCCTCGCCATTGCTCACATCATCTCAGCTTGCCCACATATGGGGCAAGTCCTCTTCCCTATTGTCCCTCACAGTTCCCAACCTCTCTTGGATGCCCACTCTTCCCTCAAGCTCCTACTTTTCCTCTCCATTCCTTACAACTCTCTAGTCCTGACTGACTACTTGTGCACTTGCCATTTCAGTCTATACCTGTATCTTCCCTGGCTCTTGTCCTGTCTTCATTTGAATCATGTCTCTTCCTCCTCCATCTCCCCCGCATGTGCTCACTGAGTACACAGAAGATTGAGGGTCCCTGGTGCCACCTTTGTCATTTCCCAAGACAGGTCAAGTTAGAAGCTAGGCTTTCAAGGGGGGACAGAAATAATCTGGTATCCCTAAAAGAGGGAAGAAGATGTAGGCTCAACTTGGAGCAAGAAAAATTCTTTTTGGCAGCAGGAAAACTTTCTAACAGTGTGCACTAAGGCAGGGGTAGTTAAACGGAACTAATAGCACAAGGATACTGCAGAATAGGTGCTGCTGGAGTTTTTCAGGAAGCACTTTGACAAATACCTGTCAGATGTGACTCAGATACGCTGATCCTGTCTATGTGCAGATGACTTTCTGAGCTTCCTTTCACACCTTTATTTTCTGTGAGTCTTCAGGGGATGCAGCTGTTTAGAGTTGCCAAGTGAACATGTGCCAACTACATTTCTCAAAGGCTTGGAACATAATCAAACATGGGTGGATTGTCACAGGATACCAGAAGAGACATCTCAGATGCAATGCTCCTACTCCTCATCAAATGAAAGGTTTTGCTCTTAAATAATGGGGTGTCTTTAAAATGGGCAAAATATCCCATATTTCCCTATCCTCCTCGGGAACCAGTAAAATATTTTGGCTGAAATTGTCTTCAAAAATATTCAGGAATAGGTGGAAATGCTACAGCAGCAAAGGTCTTAAGATAGGAAATACTGGGCTACTTCAATTATAGAAGGTTCTACAAGCCCTGCCAATATTTTTCCCTTGGGCTCTCACAAAATGGGGAAGCAAAGACAGAAATATCTCACAACCTTCACAGAATCCTTTAAGCTTCCTACGTGGCCGTTTAAAAGGGATTATGAAATAAAATGGAGCAGGAAGCTTCTCAAAATTTAAAAGAAAACTCTTGGGTCAACCCCAAAATTGCTATTTTAATATTTTTTCCCATGTCTGATTGAATTTTAAGATGCTTCCCATTAGCGTAACTGTCATTCTTTGTTTTGCTGCTTCTGTCTTCATTTGCTCTTTTTATTCACCATTTGACTTGGAGTTGAAGAATTCATCTGACAATATAAAGTATAGAAAGAGGGAATTTAACTGACATTAATTTCTATGAATTTAATTTGTTTTCTTTTTCACTAATCCAGGTGTACTAACTGAATAATGGTCTGGAAACATAGATCTTTGTCAAATGTTGCAGTGAGCAACACTGCAGCCCGGGGGGGGGGGGGGCAGATAG
>NW_010517440.1:10904-16914 GCF_000687285.1 Phaethon lepturus
AGGGAAGGAAAAAAAAAAGAGAAATGGATTAAGCTTTTTGTTTTAAGCATACTAATTTTAAAACTATAGTGCACTTGATTGAGAAAACAGCCTTTATTTTGTTTTTCTTGTATTGCCAGGTACTGACTACTACAGTTTGACTGGTGCTCACTTCCCTCCCTTTCATGTTTTCATTACTGCCCGCAAAGGTATGGATGGTGGCTGGTAAAACAGGATTTGGCCCTTTCACCTTGTCTTTTTTTCAATTCAGAATGGATATTAATGAACACCTATTTGTAGCTAAATAAGGCTTAGTCCTTTGTGTCTTCTCCCAGTCTGATTTCTGCCTATCCCTTTTCCATTTCCACTTGAAAAAAATGGAAATTCCAGACCATGTATTTAGGCCTGATTCCCATTTACACTACGGTGGTTTTCCACCATTCTGGAAATATAAAAGAGCTTTGAAGTACATGTAAATAAATTACTCTTACACCCACTTTACAGCTGGTTTGTACTGCCAGATGGTATAAAGAGGTCTCAGTATAAAGTAGAGTCAGGCTACTATCTCCAGGGGCTAAGCTGCTCAAAAAAAGAAAAATAACCAAACACAAGCATTAAAAAATGAAACAATAATAAATATTTTTAATAAGATTTCTCTTTTCAGGTGTCAATTTCAGTCTTGGTTTCTCCAGAATTAAGGGAAATTACATGAGAATTTTTACAGTTTGCCTTGCAGAACTGATTGCAAAAAAAATCCAGAAGACCAGTTTGGATACAGTATAATTAATATCAGTCAGGGCAGGGAGCACATTGGGCTCAATTTTAGTGTCCTTCTCTTTTGCTTTCTGTGCATTCTTGCTGGTTAGCTTGGAAGTCATATCACACAGTTCATAATTAATCAAGCACTGTAGACTACACTGGTAAATTTGCTCATTTAAGGGCTTCTGAATCGGATGGAACAAACTTAAAAGCTGCTGGTGATCATGTTTACCCAAATGTAACTCTGCTTAGCACCACGGAGATACTTGTGGTGCACCCTGGTAAACATCAGATCAAAAAGAGACCCCAAGAACACATCCTGAGCATACCCATTTTTAACATCAGTTTGAGGTTTAGCATTTAGCTTTTATTTTCTTAGAGAAGTATGAGACTACTTTGCAGGTTTTTTTTAATTTAGAGGGTAACTGAAATTCACCTACATACCCTAATAAATGTCTGTTGTACCAGAAATGAACGACATCATGATGCCAATGAGGTAAAAAAATTCTCAACACACTGGCCAGATTAAAAGCACAGATATTTGTGCAGTTCTTAATTCAATAAAATGCTGTGGTGCTTCATGGTCAGAAGGAAATACTTCTTCAGCAGCATGTGTTTCTACTGTGTCCTTCATGAAAGAGTCAAAGGGTACTTTACAATCCAATCCAATGCTGGATATAACCTTTTAAATAAATAAACTGTGGTTTAAGGATTTAGAAAGCACTAGATCAAAGAATGTAATCTTTGAGATCTAATAACTACGGTGATGGGTCTAGCATAAGGACATGAGCAGAATGGAACAAAGGTTTGCTGAATACCCACAGTGCCCCTTGGGTTAAAATTCATTACGGAGTCACTCTAAATCCCTAGTTAGGGGGCAACCCTCAACTTCTTCTCTTGCTAAGAATCCAGCATGAACTTAAAAAATAAACAGAAATGAATATGTTCAAGGGAAGAAACTTCAGTCTTCAGCCTTTTTTTATTGTTGTTTGATCATTCAAAATCCATGTCTTCCTTTCCAAACACCTGCCAATGAGTCTATTGCTCACCCCTCCAAGATTTCAGGTTCAGCCTCCAGGTTTTTTCCTACACCACCACCACCACATTGCCCCATACCCCCTGACTCCTACTTTTCAGGATTAGCTAAGTGGAATTGGAGAACTGGCTTTTTTTTTTTTTTTTTCAGCTGTACATGTCTGTATCCCATTGTGGCCAGGTGAGATCCAAGCCTTTACCATCACATAGTCCAATACACAATATGGTGCTTATGTGAGCTTTCCCTATAAGCGGATACTTGTGGATGTGCTTAAATGGCTTCGTGATCAACCTTCAAATAAGCAACAGCACTAAAAACAAACAAACAAACAGATAACTCTGTTCAGAGCCATTCCAAAGCCTCATGTGCTGTTTTAGAGCACTCCAGTTTCTCTTCTGTCAGGCTGTGACACTGTGAGCTTTGCTCACACACTTGCATACACAGGTTTTCTTGCCTACTTTGGTGAGAAGCTGGAGCAGCTGATGAATACTGCATCCAAACTTCTGGAAAAACCTTATCTTTCTTTATTTCCCACCATAGGCATTACAACACACAAACTACCACTTCTGCCTATTGTTCAACCAGCATCTTGTCAAATCTGGCTGCAAGATTAAGCTTCCCCAATTCTGAATTCAATATTGCAACCCTACATATATAAGAACCAAGCTGGAACATTCTGTTTTTTGCGGTTGTTTTTTTCCTCTTAATGGACAAAATTGTTTCAGCTCCGAGATCACAGTTTGCCCTGACTATAACGATAAATCATCATGAATGACACTAAGTGAAACAAGTTTGATGTTCTCTGCTTTTATTCTTCCACATTAGAAGCCACTTCTACATTTACCACAACTTTCAACCTTTCCTCCAAAAGACTGAGAGTTGCTTGTTTGCAGATATTATTTCTGCTTTGTATAATCCATTTGAAGAATGAGAAGCACGTTTTGTACACACAAAGGGATGGGCACAGTGAAGGGAAGGTAAGACTTATGCCAGGAATCCTGTGATAGCTGTTTGTTTCTTAGAGCAGCATAATTCTCCTTTATTCCTGATTATTTTATTTCACTTTAAACAGAACAATTTTCATGGGAAACCTTTCAGTTTTTCCTTCATTAACAAGATCTGAGCAGGAAAAAAAGACATCAAATGAAAAATTTCCCCTCATGTGCTTCAGCGCCTAATGCTGCCTTCAAAGACTGAAAACATTCAGGCCTTGCTGGAACAGAGTCCTGCCTAACAAAGCTGGTGGGAAATCCAGGACTCTATAAGCACTTGGCAGCATCTGGTTCCAGTACCAACAGCTATAGCCATCACGACAGTATCTCAGAACTGCCAGACTTAAAGGGTATTGGAGTTATTTGCATATTTATCCTTTTTTTATTTTTAAAGCTGGATTTGGTAACAATCAGGCACAGTTCTCCACTGTTACAAATTTTAAAAAATAATCATTACAGCCTTTAGTGCATTACACTATGAATAAATGGAAGCTGATGCTAGTTTGCCACTGATGGGAGACAACGTGATTTTAAGTCACAGCCTGAGATAAGGATATGAAATATTTTACTCATTAATACTGTTTTTTCAGTCTTAGTCTATGGTGCAAATTTTTTTTTACCTTCCCCACCCCCAAGATGACTTCCAGAAATGGGCTAAAGCCTCCAGCTTTTAAAAAAGCAGACTTTTTACTACAGTAAAAACCCTCCATACTTCACTGCACATGAAACATGAGCAAAGCTCAAGTAAAATCCAAGTTAGAGCTTCACAAATTGGCTCAGTAAGTGGAAAAGCAGTTAGAGATGTAAACAGTTTGGTGAAAAGGACAACATTCTGAGACAGAATTATCTCTTGTAATATGTCTAAAAGCAGCTGTTCTGTAGCACTATTAACATGACTTTCACTAATCTGCTCGTAAAAACCTCACATTCTGTTATTTTCTATTGCTTAAAACTCTTGTTTCCATAGCAGGAGGTGACTAAAAAAACCACTTTTGTCTTTTACTGTTGTCCTTATAATATTTCCTTTTTGGAAGTGCCATTAAACAGCTGGATTGTGTCTTCTAAACACACGCAAGTCTGAGATCCTTGAAAAAGCTAGAAACTTGTAGGATAAAAATTACTTGATAGCATCAATGACTGAAGTAGCATGAAGCTTCTTTCTAACATGTTTTTTTTTCTTAAGGGCTGGTTTCTCTTTACAATGCCCTTCCCCATCTGTGGGTTCAGAGCCCCATCCTGGAAAGAGTTACCTATGGCTACAGATCATATTTAGCAAGTAGTTTGGGTAACACCCGCTGGAAATATCACAGGATCAAAAATTACTCTTGCAAGTAAGATTTTGCAACACTGCTATTGGATTTCTTTTTCAGTAAGGTGGTAGAGGAAAGCCCATCAAGACAAGACTCATCTGTTTTGACAAGAACAGCTATCAGCATCCTACCCTGTAAATTCTCATTCACATGAGCAAAGGGCATAGGGCAGCTTGTGCAACACCAGACAGCAAGATCTGTTTCTGAGGCTCTCCTCTATGAAACACATTTCCTCAACTTTAAGTCTATGCACCAGTGTTAATGACACCAATTGCTGTTACTCATGTGAGTAAAAGGAAGACTATGCATAGAAGTTCGTTGGACTTAGTTTTGCTATAATATAGCATGGCATATACAAATTGTACCACTCAGACATAAAAAAACCAAGCTTATTAGTAACCACAATATGTATTCTAAACAGCTTAAGAAAATTTCGTTTATATCATTCACCATGTAGGGATGGCTTGGAATAATGATTTTTTGGGTTGTGCCCCCCCCTTTTTTTTCTTTAAGCTTTCTCCCACTACCGCTTTTAAAAATGGCTAGAAATTTAGAACAGTCTCTTGAGCTTCAAAATTTTCTTTTGATCTAACAGTTAGATAAAACTCTCCTATGGAGCAGCACTACCAGTCAACAGAGAATCAGCAGCAAATATCAACAACTAATCACTCTCTTTTGAAGAAATAGTCCTACATATCACAGAGGTTTCAAAGCCAACGATAAAACAAAAACCCTGAAGCTATAGTTCATTTACCTGTAGCCCTGATATCCTCAAAAAATAAAAGCGTTCAAGAGCCTTGAGTTACTACTTTTAACCCTAATAGTCAGTTATAATTATAAAAGAGTTTACTTTAAATGCTAGCTAAATAATTGCAATGCAAACTTTGTTATATTTATTCACAATGACAGTTACTCGATAGGCAAGTTGGACCAGATCCTGCAAAGTGTTATTTACGTGAGGAGTCCCGTTGAGTTCAGTATCGTACTGTGCACCTGAAGATTTAGCAGCTGTAGACTTACATGGGCTTAAGTGATTTTCTGACCAACTTTTAAGTGCACATTTAAGTCCTGTTAAGTTTAATGAGAGATAAACACGCATATATTCAGAACAATTTCATAGCAAGAAGCAGCACTACAAGCAAATGCCCTTGAGAGATGTAAATCACAGGAAAAAGAATATTTTGCCATGTCCTCATCTTAATGTTGAAAACTCTATATACAATTTGTCTTCGATTGTCCTTTTACTTTCTTCCATTTGAGCTGCAGTTCAGATGAGAGGAAAAATAAAAGTCTTGTTACAGCTACAGGTCAGTGTAAGATAAGAGGCTCAGCACAGTCACTTCTATGTACTGTACATACAAAAGTGGCCCAGATTGGTATTTAGTTTATCAGTGTAGAATCTAGGAAACACAGCAGAGGTACTTGAATGTAAATGCATTGCCAAAAGATAAAAAGTCTAGATCACTGGACGACTGACTCTTGCCCAGCAATTTAAAGGTCACCCGACATACTTTATTTTTCTCTTACAATTAGAATAATAGTTAATATACAGAGAGTGTAAATCACAGCTTTTTAAAGATTTGACATCTCAATTGGCCTTACCCACAAACTATCACGAGACAGCAGAGTAGCACAGAATGGAAAAGAATAAAGAAATTCTATAAGAAATAAGGAAAAATGACTAAAGATGTTTTTAGAGGGGGGATATCAATTAAAACCCCATTTTGGTGTGAAAACAAGAAAAATCTTTTTACACATGAATGAAAATGATAAAAATCCATCTTTTCTGCTCTAAAAAGAAAAGTCAAGAGAGAAATGCATTCTTTTGCTGGAATCTAGGCCTAGGACCAAAGAATTTACATATATTAAATTAACGAGATCCAAACTCCTCTACAACAAATATTTATACTGTAAAATATTACAGCCGCATTCCT
>NW_010517440.1:16945-17673 GCF_000687285.1 Phaethon lepturus
ATAATTCTTAAGGACACACTATACTGGAGAGCATATAAAACAATGGGTTTCTGCAGAGATGGAATGCTTCATTATCAGAGTACCAGCTTGTTCATAAATATTAAAAAATATGTTTTTGAAGTTTTTCAAACATGATTCTTATTGTTTACATTGTCTCTCTACTACTGAAAAAACCAGTCAGTGTCTACCTGCTCATAAGTCTCTCTCCCACTGTCTCGAACTGCAGAAAACAACTGCTGGTGACTGCAAAGGACAGCAATGTCTGTGCTGGACGTACACTAAGCAGACAAGGGAATAAGTAGTCTGACCTTACTTATGCACGTAGTCATGCTTACAGTGATGGGTCTAATTCTTTCTAGAGAGAACAGGATTTGTCCCAAATGGTAGACAAAAGGGTACAATTCCTTGCTGTATTGTAAAAGTGGGTCTTAAATTTATATGTAAGATGGTTCTTTTCTGTTTGCATGTGTTATAGGCACGTCTGTATATTAGATTAGAGATGGAAACAGGTATTCCATGAGAAAAAGACCTTCCCTACTACTACAAGAAGAATCACTTAAAGATTGCTCA
Source organism: Phaethon lepturus (assembly GCF_000687285.1). Taxonomy (NCBI): domain Eukaryota; kingdom Metazoa; phylum Chordata; class Aves; order Phaethontiformes; family Phaethontidae; genus Phaethon; species Phaethon lepturus. The sequence goes on from NW_010517440.1 coordinate 17,516, forward strand.
AGACAAACTAACGTTATAGATGTGATCTTCATTTGGTAAAAAATTAAACTCCTGGATATGTATTGATCTGCATTACAAAACAACACTGACAACAGATCAAACTTCTGAAAAGTGACCCATGAGTTACGGAAATGAATGGCTTCTCCGAAACGTTTATC
>NW_010517441.1:0-59869 GCF_000687285.1 Phaethon lepturus
GTGATTCTGTGAAATATGGTCCCACAATTCTGAGATCTCTTCTGAGCTTCTGATCAGCCTTGGTAATCCTTTTTTCTTTAATATTCTCTTTCCTATATTTCTGAAGCTCTTATAGTTGAACTTCTGCAGGAACAAGACAGTGAATAGTTAAGTTTCTTGCTGACAAGCACACTAATATTTATCAGCTGTGGTTCTCCATTATTGTATTTGATATTAAGATGCCTTGAAGCTAGATTACAAATTAACAGGTGTTTCGGAGCACTTTGAAGGATGGAGTAAATGGCATGGGAAATAGGGAAGCCCATCAGAGTCTGTGATTGCTTTATTGTCTTTCCATAATGGCTTTGCCCTTCGTCTGTGTGATCACCTGTCAGACATATTATGTGCTTACAGAAGATAAGGAAAAAACCTCAAAAATACACATTGTTGTAGTTCATCAGAAGAATACCTCCTGGTTTTCTGCATGACTGAAAACTGTGGTGCAGATCTGATTAAAAAAGTAGCTCTGCCTTATAGTAAGTTAAAACAGTAGCAATCAGTGAGGAAGGCAAGAATAGAGAAAGAACAGTTTAGAAAGTGATTAGGTATTACCACAAGCATGATGAAATTCCCCCTTAGAGTGGTTGAAAAAACTGGCCGAGGCAATTTCAGGGCTATTAGGAATTACTCTGGAGAATTAATAGAAGATATATAAGGTTCTAGAAGACTAGTATAAAGCAAATTTGTAAACAGTGCCTGCCTAAAAAATGGAAAAAGAATGACTCGTGGTACTCTAGAACAGTTTCTGTTGACTACATTTCTAAAAGTACTGTAAAAAGTATGTGTTATATAAATGAAGGTGATAAATTAGACACAAAGTGGATTTATGATGAGCCCTGTCTGGTCGATTTAATACTTAGCCGCTACTAACTGTTGTCTAAAACTCATTTTTCAAAAATTATGGAAAAAAATAGCATTTCACCAAAAGAAATCTTAATTTTAAATGCTAAGCATGTTCTAAAATCAGATGATGGTTGAGTTTGGACCCAGTGCCAAATATTTTGTACTTCAGCTCAGACCTTGCTCTTAACTGAACCAAACCTTAGAATTTCTTGTTATAGCAGGTCAGCTAGGAGTATACTAGAACTCTACTTGTAGCTGTGGGTGTGCAGAAAGAAGCATGGGCTAATCTTCAAGTGGATGGAAGTGAGAAAAACTGATGTTGCCCCTGTCATCTCATTGGCTGGGCTGTAGTCTTCCTCAAGTGGAATTTTTGTGTGTGTTGCCTTCTACTTGTCAACTTGGCTACCCCTGTTCTAGATGGAACTACTGTAAGGTGGGTTAAAAACTACACAGAAGATGACCCTGGAGAGGTGCTGTGGAATGGTTAGCTGTCAGGGTCAAGCCTGTGAGAAGAAGAGGTAGTAGCACTTCTCCTGCATCTGGATCTGTCCTAGGTACTGAACTGTTCAGTCTCGTCATTGACCATTTCAGTGTTGGAATTGAGATTGTAGATGAAAAAGTTCATAGAGGACGCAAAGCTGGGAAAGATTATAGGTATACAGAAGATAACCTCAACAAATGATTAGCGTGAAGAAAAATAATCAGTGAGCACATATGTAAAACCAATAAGTTTTTATTGTTTAGAAAGAAGTTCCTCATGACAGGTTCTACGCACTCTATAGAATTATAAAGTGAATGTGATTCAGCAGTGTCATGCTGTTGGAGTGTTTCAGATTTTTTTCCAAAATGCGGGAGGATTCTTTTGTGTAGGAAACTTGAAGTAATTCTTGACCTTTTGTTTTCTTTGCACACAAGATTGTGTGCATTTTGTTGTCTTTGTTTGTTTTTTGTTTTGTTTTCTCAACAAGAAGGACTAGTTTACAATTATGAGAGAATAGTGAAATTAGATGTCAGTGATAAAACACTTGAAACAGATTCAAGCTACCATAGAAAAAGAGGAAAATAAAGTGATTACAATAAATATGTGAAAAAAAAAAAAAGGCATTTAATTGCCACAAGGGAGATTTAGAACAGACCTCACAAAGAACTTTCTAGTAGTATTACTTAGGACATGGTGGAAGTGTTGGCAGTGTTTAATATCTTCACAGGGAAAACACTTGTCAGGAACAAAATGGAATTTGACTATTCCTGTGCTGGACCAGGAAATAGAAAGACTGACCTTTCAGGTGCCTTTCCAGACGCTGTTTTTAATGATTCTACAGTACCTTCCACTTGTCAAATTATTTTAGATCGTCTGGGAACATGCACAAGTTTTCTGTACCACTGAAATTTGGAAAAGTCTTGTTAAAGATCCTGTACACAGCGTCCACATTGAACCATCTGCACAGAGAAACTCTTGATTGTTGCATGTAAGCAACAATGTTCTTTGTCATGCACTTCTTGGTATACTCTTGGGCACCAGTTATATCCAAGCAAGTGTGGATTGATTGAAGTGACTGGCTTATCTTAATACACGCATATATTTTAAGTGTGGCAGAGTGGTTTTCATCCCTTGTTCTTTTGCTAGGTTTTTGTAGGATTGTAGTTTTGATTACGCTGACTAATTCCCATAGAAGTCTGCTCTTATGCCTGAATTTTCTGTATGTTTGCTGATCCAGATGGTGAGCAGATGAAAAGCTCAGTATGGCTCTACTTGGAAGTGTAATCAGAAACATGGCATGGCACCAGGAAAAATGCTAAACTTGGAATGAGAAAAATAATGTATTCTTTCCACAATGTAGAAGCACATTTATTGTGCAGTCAAATTTTACTTTGGTATGTAAACAAACAGTGGGGATCACAGAATAGTTGAGATGGGAAGGGACCTCTGGAGACTGTCTAGCCCGACCTTCCTGCTCAAAGTAGGATCAACCAGACCAGGTTCCTCTGGACATTATCCAGTTGGATTTTGAATATCTTCAAGGATGGAGAATCTGTAGCCTCTCAGAGCACCCTGTTCCAGTGTTTGACCACTCTTACAGTTCTTAAGTTTAAATGGAACTTCGTGTATTTCACTTTTTTCCCCATTGTCTCTCAGCCTGTCACTGGGTATTGCTCAGAAGAGTCTGGCTCCATTGTCTTTACTCTCTCACATCAGGTATTTATCCACATGAATAAAATTCCACACTCATCTCCCAAGTTTTCTTTTTTCCCAGCTAAATGATCTCTGCTTGCTCAGTTTCTCCTGATTTAACAGATGCCTCATTCCCTTAAGCGTCTTAGTGTCCCTTTTCAGAACTTGCTCCAGTAAGTGAGTCTCTCTTGTACTGAGGAGCCCAAAACTGGTCATGATACTCCAGATGTGGTGTTGCCAGTGCTGTGTAGGAGCCAGCTCCCTGAACCTGCTGGCAATGATGTTCCTAACCCAACCCGGGAGGCTGTGTGCTGCCTTTGCTTCAGAGGCAATGCTACTGGCTCATGTTCAGTATATCCACCATGAGGACCCATAGGTCTTTTTCTGTAAAGCTACTTCCCAGTCAGTTGGCTGACAATGTGTACAGGTGCCTAGGTTTATTCCTCCCCAGATGCAGGACTTTGCATTTCCCTTTGTTAAACTTGATGAGATTACTGGTGGCCTATTACTTCAGTCTGTTCAGGTCACTCTGAATGGTGGCACGACCCTCTGCTTTATAAACCACTCCTCCAAGTTTTGTACTACCTGCAAACTGGCTTGAAGGTGCACTCTGTCCCATCATTTGCAACCCTTTGATCCTAGCAATGTAGCCTGTTTTCAGTCCATGTTTATTTAGTTTATACTTCATCAGTTTGTGTATGGGGATGCTGTGACTGACAATGTCAAAAGCCTTTACTAAAATTGAAATAAACAAAATCCACTGCTCTCCAGTCATGGATTAAGCCAACCTTCTCCTTGTAGAGGTCTACCAGGTTTGTCAAGCATGATTTCTTCTTCATAAATGCAATCTGACTATTTACTGTCACTGTCTTGTCCTTTGTATATTTGGATCCCCCAAATTTCCCTTTTGCCCTCTTGAAGATTGTGACATTTGTTTTCTTCCAGTCCTCAGGAACCTGTGCTAATTGCTGTGACCTTTCAAAGACTGAGAGTGGCCTTGCAGTATCATTGTCCACCTTCCTCAACACTTGTGTGTGCATTCTGTAAGGTCCTGTTGACTTATTTAAATGTTTCCTGAGCTGAACTTCCTTCACTGAGGATAAGTCATCATTAGTCAGACTTTCCCTCTGGTCTCAGGGACATATCATTGTTGAAGGCTAGTTTTACCAGTAAACATGTAAGTGGCCAGTGTCTCTTGTGACCAGGCTCTTACCTCAGTCAGCATTGGGCTCACATTTTTCCCTAGTCTTAGTTTTGCTACTGATATACCTATGGAATCTGATCTTGTCCTTCATGTCCCTTACCATATTGAACTCCAGGTGGGCTTTGGCTTTTATAACCCTATCCCTGAACACTTAGACAGTATCTCTATATTTCTCCTGGGTGACATAGTCCTGCTTCCACCTCCTTATACACTTCCTTTTTACGCTTGAGTTTTGTCAGGAGCTCCTTATTGATCCCATGCAGGCCTCCTGTCTCCTTTGCTCGACTTCCTGCATGTGTGAACAGGCCATTCTTGAGTGTGGAAGTGATCCTTGAAAATCAGCCAGCTCTCCTGCACCACTTTCTCTCCAGAGGACTGTATCCCATGAGAACTCTTCAAAGTAGGTCACTGAAAAGGCCAAAGTCTGTTCTTCTGAAGTCTAGGGTTGTGATCCTGCTTTTGCCTTCCTCCATTCTTTCAGGTTCCTGAACTTCACCTACATTGTCACTGCATCCATGACTGCCCCCGGCCTTCATGCACCTGACTAGTTCTTCCTTGTTTAAGTGTCAAGTCCAGCAAAGTGCCTTCCTTCATTGACTACTCCATCACCTGTGTCACGAAATTATCAGCCATGTGCTCCAGAAACTTCCTGCATTGCTTGTGCCCTGCTGTGTTCCCTTCCAGCAGATACTGGGATAGTTAACATCCCCAATAAGGACCCAGGCCTGTGAATGTGAGGTTTCTTGCAGGCCTCATCCACTTCTTCCTCATCAGACTGTGTGTACCAGACACCCAAAACAATACTGGTCATATGGGTCTGCTCTCTAATCCTAACCCTTAAGCTCTCAATTGGCTCGCCATCAACTGTTTAATTTTCTGCCTGAATCACAAAAAGCACAAGTACAATCCAGTTGGTGTTCTGCAGCAACGATGATAAATGTTCTGGTGAAGTTTGGATGTGGGAGGGTAAAGAAAAACCATCCAACTAAACAGTAGAAAATGAAAATTACTGTGTTTTCTACTTTCTTTGAAAGAAAGCAGTTTATACCTCCCAGAGACTAAAAGAAGAGAGTAATGAAGTCATCGCATTTTCAGGGCACTCATTCTATGTTGATACAGCTTTGTTTACTTGAAATAGTCTTTTCTTCCCCATCTGCCTTTTGTACATAAGTCTATAGTACTTCAGTTTTCAGTGCTGCTTCTGAGTGCCATTGGGTAACTGTAAAGAAAAGTCTTTGAAAAAATTGTGGCAATCAGATATTGTAGTACACTTATTCAAAAAGAGAATCACAAAGGCAGGTAGACTTTTGCAAATCAAATGCTACCCTGACAGTTTGCTGGGCAGAACTTAAGGTAGATAAAATGAGGCACTATGGCTGATGTCTAGCTGCTTTGAACCGGTTAGTCTTCCTGTAGTCCTACTGCCTTTATGGCAAACATGATATTCCATTATGTAGTGATGGCCTCTGGATAATGTGTTTTGTAATTTGCAGACCCTTTATGGCAGTAAGATACCTGTACAAAGAAAACTGCCAAACAGAACTAGTTGCTATTTGATTTCTGTGCATAAAAAATGAATATTGCTAATCTTGCACTTTTATTCAGTGTGGGGCAGCTGAGGAAAACAGTGGAGGAAACATCAGTTCATTACTTTTCAACCAATGTCCGCATGTGAGTACTCGCATTTCACTGTCCTTGAATAAAGTGCATTGGTACATTTAGAGCTTTTTAAGGAAATTGATGCAGTTATGAAAGACCCTGAGACGTGATGGTGACTACATGACTGGTAATAGCTCACAGTTGCAGGCTACTCGACAATTTCACCTTGGGTTTTCATTCTGGTCTGTTCAGAAGCAAATGCTTGCTGCTTCTTGCCCAACTAAACTGACCACCAGCAGTAATAATTCACCAAGTGGAGGGAACAAAAGAATTATTTGATAACACAAATCTGACCGTGTTTCACTTCAGTGCCACTGCGTGGTTGCTGCTTCTTAAGAGCATTTCCACTAGCCCTTGAATGCTTAAGCTAACTGTGCAGACTAAGCACGTATGGAAACAAAATAATGCAGTGTATTTGTCATTTGTCTGGACACCGCATGACTTCTGTCAACAGTATACTTCTTCCCAAAGGCATACCTTACTTAGCCATCGAACCAGAGCAAGCAAGCTTAGGCAAACACACTGAGACAAAGTCAGTTGGAAGAGTTAAAAATTTTAGCATGTGCCAGCATGTGGCTTATTAAATTAGTTAATTTTTCAAAAATTTTCAAAGATTTAATTAACAGTAGAATGACTGGGTCTCATGCTGTACTAGCTACTATGACCTTTGGTAACACATTTCAGGTAGAAGCAAAGGTTTTAGGTCAGACAGCAGGTGAATAACACCTTTTTTGCTCCTATTCTGACTCAGCAGTGGAGGCAGAACAGTAATTTTTTCCACTTGTCAGTGGCACTTTTAACATACAGCCTAGAAGAGATTATGCAGGTGTGACACTATTAACACAAGGTTAACATAATGTTAACCCATATTGAGTAATTCAGTAACAACGTCGAGTAGGGGCGACACTCAACACGTAAAGCTGATTCTGCCCCTCTTCTCTGCTCTGGTGAGACCCCAGCTGGAGTACTGCATCCAGCTCTGGAGCCCGCAGCACAGGAAAGACATGGACCTGTTGGAGAGGGTCCAGAGGAGGTCACAAAAGTGATCTGAGTGATGGAACACTATGAGGATAGGCTGAGAGAGTTGGGGTTGTTCAGCCTGGAGAAGAGAAGGCTCTGGGGAGGCCTTATTGCAGCCTTCTAGTACTTCAAGGGGGCTTGTAAGAAAGACGGGGACAGATTTTTTAGCAGGGCCTGTTGCAATAGGACAAGGGGTAATGGTTTTAAACTAAAAGAGGGCAAATTGAGACTAGATATAAGGAAGAAATTTTTTGCAATGAGGGTGGTGAAACCCTGGCACAGGTTGCCAAGAGAGGTGGTAGATGTTCCATGCCTGGAAACATTCAAGGTGAGGTGGATGGAGCTCTGAGCAACCTGATCTAGCTGAAGATGTCCTTCCTTATTGTAGGGGAGGTTGGACTAGATGACCTTTAAAGGTCCCACCCAAACTATTCTACGATAAAGCCTCTTTCTCAAGTTTAAGGTTATGAATTGCAATTCAGGACTGTTGTGGCTTTGAGGGAAGATCACTCAGTTAGCATTTCCTCAGCTCTTGAACAGTGTAAGAGCAATGGTGTTGAGACAACTGAGGAGGATCCCCCTAGTAGTGCAGCAAATATTGCAAGTGCTAGCTAATGCTGCTTCTGGTTTGAAAACAAATGAACAAAGCATGATTTTATTTCCTTCTACAACAGGTGTCACAAAGTTCAATAGAAGCTGCAATCATGTTATTTAATGTCTGTTTTACCTATTTTAAGTTTTCCAGCAATCAGTTGTTGCCCCACGTCTCCTGTTTTTTTCACCGCTTTGGTTTGAGACTATTGTTCTGTATTCATGGTTGAACATTTTAGGTATTTACTTTTATTCTCAACAGATTTTTCTGCAATATTTTCTTGACAAGGTATCTCCATGTTCTGCACTCATTTGACTTGCACTTCCTTTGTGGTCCAATGCAAAACGGCTAACGGTCTCAAATGTTACAGTGGATTGAAGCAGTTTGCAGAAAACCTGCCTAAGATTTGCTGATAATGGTTGTTTGGCTTGTGTGAACTAAATGGTATCAACAGCTGAGTTAAAACTTAAAGGCTAAAGGCCATTTGCCACTGGAAGCAGATTGTCAGCAGAGAGTTTCAGGACCTTTACAAATGACAGTTTCCAGCAATGTATAATTCTTAAGCAAAACCTTAATTAATAATTTAGCTAAAAAATCAAACCAGGCCATATCAGGTGTTGTTAATCTTCAGGCAGTAGAAGAGTCAGGCTTATAATTAACACATGTGGTTTCGAACAGGAAATTACTCATAATCTACTTAACGTTGTTTTTCATGAATATGTGTGCCCATATTTTATTCTTTCTATCTGAATATTAAAACCTCCTGGCATAACGGTGTATATAACAATAGGACTGTGGATAATCATATATATCTTTACATGTTATATGCAGATACATTATAAACATCTTAGAATTATGCATAGTAATGATAGGTTGCTCAGAACTGTTTATAAAATTAGTATTGATGAGGGCTTTTTTATTTTTTTAATTAATCACTTACTAGTTCTGAAGTTTTGTTTGGATACATGGGGAAGGTATACTTCCCAATAAAAATACTGGGATTTCAGTATTTTTGAGGTTTTGTCGTAAGAAAAGATAGGGAGATAAATCTTGATTCTCAACATGGCATTTCTATACCCAAGTTGTTTCCATGTAAAAAATTGTTCAAGCCTAAAACTTGATGATGGCTTCTACAGTGGACTGACTAGGAAAAGCTTATACTTGCAGCATCTTTAATGGTTGATGTATGGATGAGGGAGATCATAGCACCACCGCTTGGAATCTGAAAGAGGAAATAAGCCTATTGCTGATCTTTTCTGCTTGCTAATAGGAGAAAACATTGGCTAGGTATCATTGAGAAATTAAGTTAGTCTGCAAAATGATGGTGTTTTTCTCACTTTGGAAATGAGCCTGATCTTAGTGGGGCAGGGGGAAGGCTTAATTTTGAGGGTTTCTAGATGTATACATACACACAGGGAAATACATACAAAAATATGGGGAGTGGTACTGTGAGATATTTACAAGATGAAACAGTGCTTATAATGTTTGCAGACTATAACAAATTTGGAGAGTTTGCAAGGATTTTGGCAGGGAGGATTAAATTTGAAATGTCTTGGTGACTTGAGTTAGTGTCCTTTAAAAAAAAAAAAAAGGAAAGAGCAATGCTTATCAAGTTGTCTCTGGTAAGTGCAAATTGTACTGTGTATAAAAGGCATAATTAACAGCACAACTAGGTAAAGAGTATTCGAAGCTCATTTCGGAGGTTTGCAGGAAAATGTTTTCAAGTTACTCTGGATTACATAGGTCTGCCATGCCATATTGCTGTGAAGCTGCCAAATAATATCTGGAATATGGTTAAAAGTATGACCTCGGAGACATGCAAGGCAATTCTTCTTCCTCTTCTCAACAGCAAATAATAAGTACTGTTTTCAGTTTTGGTCAATGTGGCTTACCTGCGGTATGGACTGAAAGAGTCCAGTAGTAGTCCAAAGTAAATCAGGACTTTTACACTTAAAGTTAGGGTGAAAGTTTCATAAAAGGTTTTTTGGTGCAGAGAAGAAGATTGAATGGCTACAGAAAGGGACTGCACTGTTCTTCATGTTTGACAGCAGAGCAAGAATTAACTGCGTTAAACTCTAATAAGGAAGAAAAACTTGTCCAATGTAAGAATAACTAAATAGTGAAACAGACTATGGGGTTTGATTATAGAAATTTGGACATTAAGGCTGTATGAGTTTCCTTCCCCCACTTCTTAAATAGGTTGTATACTGTTATGTTGAAACTTTACTGTTGAAGGAACCTTAGGAGGTCATCTAGGTTCGCTTTATAAGCTTTAACTTACTGGGGAGGGTGGGGGTTCCCCTTCACTGAATCACTTCTCTTAACTTCAGGATAATGGTGATGGTTCCTTATAAGAAAACTGGTGAGCTGACTTGTTTCTGTAGGAAGTGTCTTGATGAGGAATGTTCCTCCCTCATTGTTAATGGGTGAAGATGGGAAAGGTGGTGTTGTTTCTAGCAGGCAGCTTTCTTGGGATATTCTGCAGGGGTTCTTTGTTTGAGCTTGTTTTCTGACTGGTGGCTGTTGGTCAAACCTCAGTTTCCAGCTTTTGACTGCTAGACCGTGAGACTTCTATACTCTTGCAGTCTGAATACAGTATGTTTTTGGTCCCTCAAAATTTTTATTTAGAACAGAGTTGTTTGAATAAAATACTATGATCCTCCTGATTCTCAATCTCTTTCCAATTTGTTACCTGAAAGTGCAACTTCTTACGGCCTGTGACTTTCAGATTCCATAGTTTTATTTTTCCAACTAATCGGAACTGTAAACTATTTCAGTAATGTTTAAGTGGCACAGAGGAATGTTAGTAGCTGTTGCTTAAAGTCCTGTATAGGATGAGTTCTATGCTGCACAGATAACATCTGCCCTTTTTTGCAGAGGGCTTGCAATCTGAACAGACCAGAGAAATGTAAAGTAGGTTAAAAAGCATGTGTATTAGCGTAATTTCAGTGATGGTGGTGAAACAATTCTATGTGTGTATGGTGTCTTTTTTCCTATGGTGTCTTTTTCTGTGATTTTTTTTTTAACTGGGTAGTAAAATGGAGGAGAAAAAGAATGTGATAGGAATGAGATGTGGGCAGAAGAGGATTAGAGGAGCATGTGTTACCTAGAGCTGTAACGTAAAGGGATGGAAATGAAAAGTGTGTAAACTGAGGTGGGAAAAGTAGACCGAATTAAAAAAGCTGTGTTCAGAAGTTGCAGTTTCTTCCACCAACTGAATTTTCTGCGAAGTAAACGTTTTTTAAAGCTTCCTTTTCATCTTGGAAGGCTGAAATCTTTATCTGTTAAAGACTTCACAAAACATATGTGTTCTGTCCTAACAGGTTATATTGATGAGAATTGTCAGTAATTCATTGCTTCTAGCACTAATGGACTTGCAATAGAAACAGTAGGATAAACCAGTATAAAATGTAGGTATTTTTTGTCTGCCCTAGTATATATTCTGCTTAAATTGATGAGAGTAAGGACCCTTAATTCAGTGGAGCATTAGGAAAGCATAATTTTAAGTGCTTTATATTCTGATTTATAGTTTGACATTCTGCCTTTCTACCAAAAGGTTGGTTCCTTTTGCTTAGGAGAAAACATTTTAGAGGTTGTCTGACTATTTTTCCTCTGCTGGTGCTGGTGTTTATCATGGAGTAATAGCATGGAAGGGAGTTTAATTCTTTTGTTCTCATGGCTTTTCTTCTCTTTTTCAGAAGTAAGAAACTTTTTAGCAAGAAAAAATTGAAAAGGAAGCAGAAGACTAAATTGAAAGTTAAAACACGCAACAAGGTAAGTCTGTAAGTAACTTGACAAAGTTCTGACTCAAAAATGAACGTAATTTCAATTGAGAGCAATACAGGAAAATTAAGTGTAACTAGCAATTTATTTGTTTTAGAAAAGATAATAATAGGCCAGTATTGTTTGTCTGTTTACTGTATTCTACATGACTATGAAACCAATGTTAACCTTATTCAACTGTGTTTGCTACTAATGTTCAGCATGAAATAATATGAACAGCATTTTTGGTTCTCCAGGTTCTTGAGTTCCTAAACTGTAAACATAGCTAAACATGTTGGTCTTATAGTTAAATTTTAAGAGGTGCATGTCTAGCCAACAGTTAGAGACTACTGTTGCAAAGAATTCTGTCCATATTGGCTAAAGGAGAAGGGGAATATTCAATGTCTAAGGAATCCAAAGTTACCTCTGAAAATTCCTCCAAAATGGAATAAATTATACTTATCTGTTTCTATTAATATTTTCTCCCCAAGTTACAAGTTCTCTTGTAACTCCTGCACCCATCACTTTAAATGGAACTTCATAAAATTTTTTTACATGTTCACATGTTGCAGGGAAGAAATCTAGGCAGAAACAACACTATTTTAAAATACTGCTCTGCTGCATTCTTCCTCTTTTAGATAGTTGTTATGCCTCTGTTTAAGCTACAGTCTTGGATGGATTTTCATGAAGTCTCACTGCAGACATGGAGACTTCTTCCTAGGTTCCCATTGTAGTCAGTAAAGAGAAAGTAGCTCATTTCTGGAATGGTTCTGAAATACAGAACCACTGAAATATACAGTGAAAACATCTTCTAGTCAGTTGAATGCTCTTGTAATATAAATACACTGAAGATCAAATTGGCCATCTTATCCCTATTTGCCAAACTGTATGTAGTTACTCTATCTCAAGACAGATGACTTTGGGAGGGTGAAGCAAGCCCTGTATCTCTTCATTTGGTATTGCCTTTTTGGATACTTACCAGATTGTTCTGCTTATCTCAAGTAGTGCAGCTCTAGACTATAGTATAGAAGAGGCTTATCTTCACTTCTGTTCTCAGCACTGTACAGTGAAATATTTCTGGTCGAAACGGAATTTTTCAGCCCTTTCTTCAGTTGCTATGATATTAGAAGTTTTAGCCCTGTTCCCTTCATGATTTTATCAGACCCACTGTCAACACAGAAAACTAAGTTGAAGAAATCTTGCAGAATGTAGTTAGTCTTTGTGTGTCTGTATGGTACCAGAAACTTGTGCTTTCAAAATAAGATAACTCTTCAGCTTTGATCATTGTTACTCTATATAAGGGGAACCTTGTCTTTCTGAATAGTAGTGCCCTAGTTGAACTGCCAAATAGGAATCTAAATCCAGAACTGCTGTTCTTCACAAGCTTTGACAGTCAAATGTGCTTCTTGGATTTAATTTCATTGGATAAATGGATTGGCAGGATCCCTTCTGAATGGCCAAAGGTGACATGAACGTATTAAAGGCTGGTGCTTGTCAGTAGTTACAGATTTGTCACTGACATCTCTGCATCTCATGCCTATGGAGGGTTGTTTTCAAGATTTTTCTTGGATATGAAACAACTTCTGCTTGAAGCATTAAGTGGGATTTATTTGCCTTTGAAAGGCTTAATGGTTTTTTTTTTTTCATGTCTTTTACTGATGCCTCTATTCTGGACAGTCTTTCAGGCAGGCCAGGGCTGACCAGCAGAGCATTGGTGTTCATTCTGAGTCACTGAGGTACAGAAAGGCACTCCGGCTTATTTCTGCGTGATAGCAGGAAATTGTGTATTTCCTGAAAGATGTAACTGAAAAGGGAAAGAAAAAATCAGCTTCATATCCTTAGGTTATCAAACTTCGTTTACTGACAAAGTAGGGTGGTTCTGTTTGGTTTTTTGATTTGTTTTTGTTTTTTTCCTTGTTTCTTTTGTTGTTGGTTTGGTTTTTTTTCCCCTACGTGCTTTTCAGCACATCCCTATGCTTAACAGTGATCATTTTTGTGCTGGAATGTCTGAAAACAGATGTGTGTATTATCAGGAAAATGGGAATTTCCATTTGAAGCCTTATAATAGGGTGGATTGAAAAGCCTGTCGCTACTGGTCATTCTGAGCAGGAAGAGCTTGTGTATATCAGTTTATTTTTTAAGAACCAAGGTCTTTTAGTCTGAACAGAGATGGGAACTTTCTCTTAATATGCTTGGTAGAGGCAGGGAGGGTCTGAAATTAAGAATAAACTAAAGGAACCCCAAAATTTGTTGTTTATAACCTGCACTTAGTAAAAATGATAACTGAGTAATTGAAGAGAACATAAAAAAAAAGTAATTGTTGAGCAACTGGAATAAAAATTATTTCCACCATTTAAGCATTAAATGTTAGAACATTTTAAGTATAAAACATTAATTGGTGTTTAACGCAGTCCAGTAATTTAAGCCTTATTCTGTTCCTAAGCTGGGGTCATGTTATGATCTATTGTATTTGAACTACTGTTAACTTTTGGTTTTGTGGTTTAGTGTCTTTTTTTTAAACAGAGGTATAAAAGTTTTCCAGTGTGCTTTGGCTTTAGAAATTCAGTGATGAATAAAATGACTTTTACACAGAAAACAAATATGTGATTGCTAGATGTGGGTGTAGCACCTTGGGTTCCTGGATTCTTGCCTGCCTCCCCCCCCCTTTTTTTTTTTTGTCAACAGTTATCACTAGAATTGTAGGCTGTGTAATTTAGCTCAACTCTATGAATATTGCTGCTTCCCCTTCTTCCCCTCTGTTCACCACCTGGAGTTGTCCCACTTTCCTGTTAACTCTTAAAACCGCTGCTTAGGACACTTAGCTGAGAGACTGGATGAAAAGCCAGGGTTCGCCATCTTCTGTTCATATAACGTTATTTGAAGAATACTGAAAAACTGGAGTCCTCCAGAGAGGGAGAATACTTCCAATGATTGACACCCACCTGTTTAGTTTAAAATTGTGTTTTAAACTGTGACTTGTTTAGCTTTATACAAACAGAAGGAATAAAACCTTGGGAAAGTGTGGTTCACGTAGTAGGCAAATTTATTGTAAGCTAATGATTAGATGTATAAGGTGGATCAACTGGGATAAATATTTGTCTAATAAAAACCACAGAGAGCTTCTCAAATAATTTGGCAGTTGTTTTCAATGGCTTTTATATTATTTGGTGTTTCAACCTGAAGAGGGCATCCCTTTCTAAGAGATGTTTCAACTGTTCAAAGAAGAATTTGGTGAGGTTCTATGCTCTGTGTTATGCACAGGTTAGATCAGATGGTTATTATAGTCTTACCTATTTTTAACAACAGATTAACTTTTTCACCTCCTAGATTATAGTCTATTTCCATTGCATCTGAGAATAAACCACTACTGCAGTCGTCTGGTTCAAGAGGAAGGAAATAAATTGGTCAGCAAATAAGCTATGTATGGATTTCGTCTTTTGGGAAAACAGTTTGTTTCAGGTGTGAAACCAGTGTAAAGGAGACCAGAGTGTTTTGGTTTTTTTTTCCCACTTCTTTCCTTGAGTGTACTGGAACATTGCAAAAGGCTAACTGAGAAGGGCACCTGTGAATCTGGTGGCTCTATTTGATGAATGCATCCTTCCATTTAGTAGAGACTATATGTTTACAGGGACAAGTCACACATCAAGGTATGGACGCCTGTGCTTCATTCTCTGTCTCATAAGATAGCTTCTTACCTTTTAGAAAAAAAGTAACACACAAGAAATAAAATTTTACCTTCATGTATTGAAACAATGTTCATGATTCTTTACTTACACTGGCATTGCAATCTCTCAAACTTGCATTTAGAGTTCATTATTCGGTAGTTCAGAATTGAATTGTTCTTTCTTCGGTATCTTTTAAACTTGAAGAGAAAGGCTTTTCTAATGTTTTCTTAAATGTTTTGGAGAACATTATCTGCTCCTGTTTTGTCTACCCAAAATACAGAAAAATTTTGTGAGTAATTTAATTACGCTTATTGCCTTTACAGATTCTGTAATTGTTCCCAAAAGATGCCTTAGTTCTTCTGATCACTGAAATGACCTTCCATCACTGTTACCTCACTTTGTATGGTTTCAGTTGAGAATTTACTTTTTGAAGTTTAATATCTCACATTTTGTAAGAATGATATCATGTTTAAAAATTTTGCTTCCTTTCCACCAAAGTTTAATTTTAGATATTCTGTCTAGCACAAAGAAACTTTTCCATTACTCAAGACAGAATATGTGATGAATACTGGGTATCTGTTAAGTTTTATGATGTATGTTTAATCATGTATCTTGATTTAAGAAGGTGAATTTTCAATTTATGATGGTACCAACTGAAACAACAAAGATAAAATTTTCAGAATGTCCCACTTTCATACAGCTCATACAAAACCCTCTAAATCAAAAAGCATAATTCTGCTTTCCAGCCTTGAAGCTCCATTCTTTTTGAAAGTGGTAGCAATTTCATATTCCAAGAAACCAAATGCTTTGGGAGAAAAAAAAAAATATGGAGCCTATCATCTCGTCTTCTACTCAGACATCCTAGAAGCTGGGCTTCTCATCGTTCTTATACTTAGTGAGTGCTTTGGATTGCAATATTCCAGTAGCCATTAAGAAAAGAACATTTAGAGGTGTAGAAAAAGTGACTGTTGCTTTTCACCTTATTCACAGTGTCATGAAAAGATGTATCATACATTTGTGCATCTCAATACACTTAACACCAAGAAAACAAGCTATTAGGGTGATGTTTTTTCTTGAAATAATGTATCCCATAGCTCAAGAGCAGTCTGACTGGATTATCAATAATCCTAGATCTGTGCAAAATTAGTAAGTTTCTTCTCTGTATTCTTAGAAGTTGATTAACATTTTGGTTTAATGTTCCACTGTTTTCCTTAGCAATATTGAAGTATTTTGTGTCAACATGAAATGTAGTAACTTAAAATAGATTGTATTAGTTTGGTATAAGAATTACCAAGTGGGGTTCTCTAGGCATAGTTAGTGGTTAGATTGTCATCGTGATCTGTTCTACCTCGAAATCTATGAGCCAGTAGCCAGATTGTACAGGTGGCAGCATGAATCTCATACTATCAGGGAAGTTTGTATGGCTTTGCCGAAGAGCAATCCAATGCCATGGCTCTCATCAGTTGCAGAAAAGGAAAATTCAAGTTGATGACGAGATGAACTTAAGTCCCAGTTTCCTAACTTGAGCAGTGCATCTGACCTCAATGAAGTTAGGAATCCTGCAATCTGGAAAGGAAAAAACATTGAAGAAAAGGAAATTAAAAAAAAAAAAAAAAAAAGCTACTTACTGAATGAGCATTTGCATTAGAGGAGCAGAAAGTTTTCCTGTTTGACAATTGGAAGTTCCCTTCCTAACCTCCAACCAGAAACAATGTGTCTTGTCATTCAACACCTTTCTTTTGCCCTCAGTCATGCTAAGCATTTGAATACTTACATTTAACATTAATTCAATTGAGGGGTTTTTCCCCTCAAATGAAAGCCAGTAAACGGTGAAAATCATAATTATCCTTGAATTTAACCTGTTCTTACAACCCAACAACTTACTGTTCAAAAGGGCTTTATTTAGTACAGTCATAAAGCCAGTATTTTTAAACTGACAAAACCAGGTAGTGAATTTCAAAATTATTCTTATGGGACATTGTTAGGATTGCTACTACATTTGTCAGGTGTATAACAGAATGGGGTAAAAGATACTTCTAGTTTCAAAGAATTTACAATTCTTAGAAATAAGGTATTGTGAAGGGAAAGTGGAGGTTTGAACTAAGAAATGTAAACAGTGGGTTAACATTCACAGTTAGGAATTAAACTCTGGTTCTGAGTTGTATATTCTGGTGCTACATTGTTCAGAGCAGGGTTTTCTGGAGAATGTTGTGCTGTACTGTCTGGGTAGGAGATTATTGTCTATCGCGACAGTTTGTGCACTGTTATAGAAGAGTGAAATGCTAAACAAAGAATGGTTAAAGTGCTTACTGCTTAAAAGCTAAAGCATTAGGTAAGGACTTTTTAATAGTTATGTTGAGAATAAGGAAGGAGTTTATTTCTGAAAACTAGTCAGTTTATTATTAATAGGCAAGAAAGCATACATTGATATTTTATCTAGCACTGTAATGTCTAAAATTACCTGTGCTGTTAAACAGTTTGGCCAGCCTATTTCAAAAGAGGCTGTGTGAGCTACAAAATTTGGGCTGTTCTGGAAAAAAGACTAAGCTGAACTTCTGACAGGAAAGAACTGGAATGGAAACTGCTCACAGAAGTTACAATTACAATACATGATACTAATTAGATAAGTGAATTTAAGATAGAGATATTTCAGAGGGTCCAGATTTTTGTCTCATCCTGTAACTATCAGTAGACTAGGAAATGCATAGTAAACTATTAAAAAAAAAAGTTTGTAACTTCTGCAGTTCAGATGAAAGCTGATATTATGTGTTTGCCTTAGCAGCAGCTGCAAAAACTCTTGGGGGTGTGTGTATGGATATTTGACATACAGAAGAGTCATATGTTATAACCGTTTAGTTTTCTGGTGACAAATAGATTTTAAAATATGTAGTAGCTCATTATCATTGGTACCAGTCCAAATATATGTTGATGGAGTTTGATAGCGGGATAACAGATTTTATCTTGAGTTCATGCACTGATTAATATTGTGGGTTTTTAACAGCAGCTTTATTATTTTGAAGACATTCATGTTGAGTAAGGGCTAAACTTACGATGTCTTTCAATCCCTAGTGGCGGAATCCCTAATTCTGTTGTGCTTAAAAAAAAAAGGGGGGAGGGGGGGAACACGACACACACCACCTAAACTTTCAGTATGTAAGGAACTTCTTCCAGCTTTTTCTTTTCCATTAACTTCATATTTTTGTGCTTACTGCTAACAGTGACATGGGGAAGAAAAATTAACATACTGACTGTGGTGGATAAAACAGGCTACAGAGTAAACCATTGCTTCTTAATGTTTTAACTTGCAATAATTTTGTAGTAATAATGGAAAGGAAGCATATGCAAATATGTACCAATACAGTTAGAATAATAGTAAAAAATAAAATAATTAGAACGATAGTAAAAAGTAAAAGAAAATATATAAACTGTGAGATATTTTGAGGTTATTTTGAATTTTCTGTTAAGTTTTGTAACGTGGTGTTAAATGGTCTAATTTAGAAGCATGTGTTATTTCTGGTAATAATTAAAAGGTAAGTGCAGTTAAAGATGTGTTGTGAACCATTACTGTGTTTTGATGTAAAAAGTTGTGGCTACCATATTGTAGAAAAATAAATCACCCCATTAAAACCTTATCCAGTTCACTGGTTCTCAAATATTTCCCCTTTTCTCTGCTAGTTTAAGGTCCTTCTTCCCATCACTGCTCTCACAAATGTATGAGGATTTCCACTCTGATCTGTTCCAAACTACCAGTGTACTCTCCTGCCAAATGAGTGTGGTCATTCATAATATCTATCCCCCTTAAATTAGAAGAAAGAAAAAGACAAAAAGCTTCCACCCTCACCACCCCTGCTCAAGAATACGACAAATAAACCAAAATAACCTTGTGTAGTTAGTCATGACCTTGACTTAGTCTAGCCTGATCGTCCTCCAAATTTTGCCCTCCACATTCAAGCAAATCTGTCCTTCACTCTTAACCTAGGCTTTCCTTCCCTCCTTACTTAGTCTCTGTGCCCTCTGTCTACATTGAGATATTATAGGGAATTGCTTCCTCCCACATGCCTGAAGTCACGTTTTTCATAGCCTGTGCTCAAACCAGCTTAGCTTTTGGTAGTACACCACTGAAGAGAAATTAGAACCCTGCCTGGGGATTATTTTTTGTTGTGTTTGTGGGGTTTTGGTTGTTTAAGTCTGTCATTATTCCTGTCCCATCTTACTTTTGCAGAAAGGGAGAGTATGGGGCAGAATTTAAAAGATGTTTTTAAAAAAATGTTTTTTCTTCATATTTTTCCAAGACTAATAACAGCCTCATGAAGGCTTTTCTGTGTCTCTGCAGCTGCTGACAGTAATATACCAGTAGTAGATACCAAAGAAAGGGTGGAGCAGTAGGGTAACGGCTTGGATAGTGATAGTTTCTCAGAACATTTTCCCAACTCTTACTTTGTGGCTTAGGACTTCTGAAAACAAGATGGTGTCCTCTTACTTCACAGGCCTTGATAGATTTTTTTTTTTTTTTAAATTATTATTTGTCTTTAGTAGTTTGTCCAGTAGATTTTGATTTCTTTTCTAGTTATACAAGATTATTATCCACAGCATCCTATGTTGGGAGTTTCTGAACTTGCCATCTGTTTACTTTTAATGGCAAAACAACTAATGGTATTTTTAATTGCTAATATACATTTAGCAAGCAGCTTAAATTTTTATTATTTACCAATAGATTAAAGTTAACAACTAGAATAACAAATGATGCGTTTTAAAATTCAATAATAATAATAATTTAAAAAATCCAAACGGACCGGTGTTAAGAAGGCAAATCCTGAATTCTGCTAGTCTTTTGGTTGTGGCACAGGTTTGGACCATTCTGTAGCCTGAACTGCTTTAATTTTCCATCCCAGTGTCCTCATCAAATCATGAGAGGTAGAGACTAAAGCCTCATGGAATATACTGAAATTTCTTCCTCTTCTTCCTTTCTTCCCTGCCTGAAATATAAATGGTACTTCAACAGGAAAGTTCAGTCTCCAGTTTGAGAATCATTTGGTTGGCCAAAATTATTGGGACTGTTGAGATTACTTGTATTTAGCAAAGCTTGAAACTTCTAATAAACTTAAAACTAATCTTGTTTTTCAGACTGAAAACCTAGAGAGTACAATAACGATACCAGATATCAGATTACATAGCAATCCTTCAGCTTTTAATGTTTACTGCAATGTCCGCCATTGTGTGTTGGAGTGGCAAAAAAAGGAAGCGTCTGTATCTTTGGCTTCAAAGAACAGTGTACAGAGTGGGGATTCAGACAGTGATGAAGAGGAGGAATCCAAAGAGCCACCTATTAAACTTCCAAAGGCAAGTAACTGGATACTGTTTAAAGTATGCAGTGTATGTGATCTGAAGTTGGTATGTTCTTTGTGGGGAAGAGCCAGCTGCTCAGAAAATAGCTATAGTTTTATTTGTAGTTCATTTGATCTAGAATGATCTGATTTGATGAATTGGGAAGATCTATGTATCTGCCCAATAATTAATTTTAAAGTCAATTAAATGTTAGGTAAACATTCAACTTGCACTCCTGTTTAAGGACTGGTACTTGGAAATAACCTACAGCTGCAAATATCTACACAAAATGCAAATAATGCAGTTCTTAGATCTGTCAGAGGCTACTAGCCAGTATGATAAAGGGTGCTTTCTGTTGCTTTACCCCCCAAAATAAATCTTTCTGCTATTGGAATTCAGATCGTGGAGTGTTTTCTAAAATTTGCCAGGTATATACGTAATTGCAGTAACTGTCAGTTATTCTTACTACTTAATTTTTTAAAATATTTTCCCTTTTTGGCTTTAGTGCCTTTTGGCACTGACAACTGTAGATAATTAGCAATGCACATTAAGATTTTTGAACACTATAGTTCAACAGTTAGGGTAGGCTTTTTACTGTTTAGTACTTCTATGCTTAGAGTAGGATTAATGGTGGAAAGTCAGAAATAATCTATATAGGAGTTACTGATCTTTTTTCTTAATTTTTTTAGTTTGCTGATTCACTTGTTTTGTACTATGTAACTTCTGTGCATTCAGTTTTGTTCATTGTTACATTATTAATGCTATGAATGCCACTTCCTTTTGTTATTCTTCTGAGTCTATAAAAAGCATGTTCAGAGTAACTTCCCTTGTTTGTATTTGCTCTAAAAACCATACAAATACTGAATTAAAAAGGTTGTTGCAGCAGTGATTATGTTGAATGTTCTAGTTGCTTAGAAAATTAGAATTTTATAGATGATTGTGTTTAGTATTATCTGAAGGGCAAAGTGGGCACTCTGGAAACAATGGTGGAGAATTGCAGAAGAACACAACCAAGTCAGGTAACTACAACATGCTACCTGGAATTTCATGGTTGATAGTTGTAAAATAATGTGCAGTCAGTAGAAATAAAGCTAGCACTGTTGATGGACTGCATCTGACTCCTTGTGGATTATATTAAATGAATCAGCAAGTGCTTGTAGATGCTTAATTTGAAATTTTAAGTAAAAGGAGATGTAGTTATTAGCATTTATAAAGAAGGGAATGGAGTTTTAAAGAGATTTTGAAATTCAAAGAGGTTCAGAGAAGGATGAGGTTTACCACTGATATGGACAGAACACTTGCATGTCAAACTAAAACATTGGTATTGTTAAATACCTCTCAAAAAGAGATTTGGAAAAGTGGTGCAGTTCTAAAATGAAGATGGCTTAGAAAAAATGGTATGGAAACTCTAGGTAGGAAACTTTACTTTTCTCAAAACAGAATATCAGTCAGCTCTTTTGTTAAATTTAATACAGCAGATATAAAATTGATGAAAATCAGTATGCTTTCAAACTATTCATTTTTAGCAAAGAATCTACAAAGTATCAAAGAGTTCAGGAATATTTACTGATTCAACAATAGTTTAGATGCTTGGTACAACCTCAGTATTTTTAGAATCATAGAATCATTAAGGTTGGAAAAGACCTCTAAGATCATTAAGTCCAACCATCAACCCAACACCACCATGCCCACTAGACCATGTCCCAGAGTGACACGTCTACACATTTTTTGAACACCTCCAGTGATGGTGACTCCACCACCTCCCTGAGCAGCCTGTTCCAATGCCTGACCACTCTTTCAGTACAGAAAATTTTTCCTAATATCCAGTCTAAACTTCCCCTAGTGCAACTTGAGGCCATTTCTTCTCGTCCTGTTGCTAGTTACTTGGGAGAAGAGACCAACACCCACCTCGATACAACCCCCTTTCAGGTAGTTGTAGAGAGCGATAAGGTCTCCCCTCAGCCTTCTCTTCTCCAGCCTAAACAATCCCAGTTCCCTCAGCTGTTCCTCATAAGACTTGTTCTCCAGACCCTGAGCAGCTTTGTTGCCCTTCTCTGGACACACTTCAGCAACTCAGTGTCCTTCTTGTAGCGAGGGGCCCAAATGTTGGATTGGTTAGGTCCCTCTAAGGTAAGACACTTTTTATTATTAATTTCACTTGCATCTATGTATTTGAAAATGGTATCCACTTGGAGCTGTCTCACAAGCAGTAAAACTTTTAGAGGCTGACTATGTCTTTGTATCAAATGTCTTTCTATCCTTGTCCAGGTTTCAGCTGGGATAGAGTTAATTTTCTTCCTGATAGTTGGTATAGTTCTGTGTTTTGGATTTGGGATGAAAATAATGTTGATAACATACTGATGTTTTCAATTGTTGCTAAGCAGTCAGGGACTATTCAGCTTCTCGTGCTGGCCTGCCAGCAAGAAGGCTGGGAGTGCGTTGGAAGCTGGGAGGGGACACAGCCATGACAGCTGACCCAAACTCAGCAAAGGGATATTCCATACCATATGATGTCACGCTCAATATATAAACTGGAGGAGCTGGCCAGGGAGATGCTTCAACTCGGAAACTAAGTGGGCATTGGTCAGCAGGTGGTGAGCAATTGTGCTGTGCATCACTTGTTTTGTATATTCTCTTATCATTATTATTTTTACTTTTTTCCTGTCCTATTAAACTGTCTTTATCTCAACCCACGAGTTCTGCCATTTTTTCCCCCCTCATTCTCTCCTATCCCTCTCAACAGGGGAGGGTGAGTGAATGGCTGTGTGGTTGTTTTAGCTACCTTTGGGGGAAAACCACAACAGTCATGAATATTGGTGTCTGTCTCATGCTTTGAGTATGGTCTTGTTCTTATATATAGTGAACAATATTTGGTTGGGCTTAGTCTATAAAGAAGTAAATTATTGAAGTTTCTAAGGCTTACAATTTTTACTAGACCAGTTTCTGAAAGTAATTGTTAGCTTATTAAAAAGAATACTTATGTCTTTTGAGTTTGATAGTGAGGTGAAAGTCACATTCAAAAAACGGTATAACCAGGATTTGTGCTTTTCCAGATTCTCCAGAGTTAAAATGGTGAAGTTAATCCTTGGTATGTTTTTTTGGTCCATGAAAATTGTTCATTTAATTGAGAATATGTTGAAAAGATTCTACTTTTTATGTAACTCAGGTGTTCTATTGAAGTATCTCTTTTTTTTTTTTTTAAATCTTAAACTTTAGGAAGTCAGGTTTGTTAGGGCTTTTATTTGTTGTGCTTTAACCGCAGCCAGCAATTAAGCACCACACTGCTGCTTGCTCACTTCTCCCCCCGCCCCGGGGGGATGGGGGTGAAAATCAGGAGTAAAAGTGAGGAAGCTCATGGGTTGAGATGAAGACAGTTTAATAGGTAAAGCAAAAGCTGTGCACGCAAGCAAAGCAAAGCAAGGAATTCATTCACTGCTTCCCATTGGCAGGCAGGTGTTCAGCCATCTCCAAGAAAGCAGGGCTCCATCATGCATAATAGTTACTTGGAAAGACGGACACCATAACTCTGAACATCCCCCCTCCTCTTCCTTCTTCTTCACTCCAGCTTTATATACCAAGCATGATGTCATATGGTATGGAATATCCCTTTGCCGAGTTTGGGTCAGTTGTCCTGGCTGTGTCCCCTCCCAGCTTCCAATGCACCCCCAGCCTGCTCGCTGTCAGACCAGCACGAGAAGCTGGGCTGTCCTTGACTACTTAGCAACAACCCAAAACATCAGCACGTTATCAACATTATTTTCATCCCAAATCCAAAACACAGCACTATACCAACTATCAGGAAGAAAATTAACTCTGTCCCAGCCGAAACCAGGACGGAACTAAAAGTTGTCCTATGCGATTTCTATAATAAGATTGAGAATGATTCTTTTTAACAAATGTTGAGAGACACAATTTGCTGGTCTTCAGGTATTAACACAGTAACATTTGTATTTTGGTTGTGCTTGGACAGTTTAGTAACTTGCTTTGCTAGCTTTAAATTTTTGGATTTACATGAAATAATTGCCTTTGCCTAGCTTATTTAGTACCTTTGCTAATGATGGGGAATTCTTTCTACTTGAGTTAGGGCACATTCAGTTTTACTAATTTGATTTGCATTTGCTCCCCCTGCCCAATACTAAACACTGGGTTATGGATGATCCACAAAAGCCCTGTACTAAAAGGAACAAATGCTGGATTAAGGTGGGATTAACTGGCTAAATATTCTTTGTCCTGCAGTGGCATACATTTTGCTGTTTAGCTAATGAGTTTAAGCGAAAATGAAAATTTTCAAGTTGTAACAAAAATCAGAAGAAAAATAATTACTCTGTTTAGAAACTGACTTTAAGTCTTTTAAAGCTCATTAGGAGAATGTGTTAGCTGTGTAAAGTATTTTTTTGTTTGTATATAAGATACATATAAATTAAACATACGGTGTATTATGTATTCCTAAATAAACATAGAAATGTGGGTATTGGGCAGTTATGAGAGAGGGGAGGCAAAGGAAGTAAAATATGGATGTGTGGATAAGAATTCTTGAAGAAACAGTTTTTTTGGAGGAATTATTATGATCATAATGTCTGCATCTAGGCTAGAATTTTCTGTGCCCTTCTTAAGGTGAGCTTACGCTGTTGATCCAGTGTCTCAAAGATGTTGCAAAGGGAACAGGAGGATGGCTGTGTGGAGAGCATCAGCAAGAGCTGGCAGGCTGTGACAGAGACCAAGGCTGCAGGTGTGCTTGTTTTGGCTCAGAGACCCTTCAAAGAGCAGTGAGAACAAGCTTGAAATGTCTTGAAAAGAATTGTTTGCTTATTCTGTCATTCAGTGCACAGTTTGGAGGAGCTGAGAGAGATATACCCACATTATATATATGTATACACACGCACATATATGTATACATACATATATATATATGTATGTATGTAAAGGTGGAGAGACCTCTTTTAAGAAGCCTACCCAGTCTCTTGACCTCAGATACTAAAAAACCCAACCCAAAACCACCGCAGATCAGGCAAAATCCCAGCTATCCCAACTATCCATTGTTGATTCCTACTGTAGTGGAAGTTAACCAAATTATTTTCTCCACTGTATAAGGTTTTCTGCTTTCTCCAGCCGCCTCTGTCAGCTGCTA
Organism: Phaethon lepturus; assembly: GCF_000687285.1. Taxonomy (NCBI): domain Eukaryota; kingdom Metazoa; phylum Chordata; class Aves; order Phaethontiformes; family Phaethontidae; genus Phaethon; species Phaethon lepturus. Next base: position 25,411 of record NW_010517441.1, read on the forward strand.
TATGAGGTCTCCTGTCTGAAGATTGGAAAGAATAGAATAAATTCTCAGTTTGTCTCAGAGATACTATCTGTATCCATCTCTGGTGTTTTTTTATTGACAGGTTTTTTTTCCCCTGTAGATTCCATGTGTGTGTTTTCCCCTGCTCCATTGAAGATATGAAATGTAAGGTGCAAACTGCATGAACATTGCTGTTGCACTTTGAGGGCTTGATTTGGTTATGTTTCTGTTCTTCCTCCAAAAATCAAACAGGTGGTAAAATAACTTCTGAAAGACAGGAAATAAATTGAATGACAGCAAAGACAATTCCAAGGCATCCAGTAGAACTTATAGCTGACTGTCAGAATAGATCTGTTTTAAGCATGAGTGGCAGTTCCATTAACAATTTTATTTTCACATTTCAGTCTTTTTTTTCCCTTAGATTTTATTCAGAGCTGAATCTATGTTAAACACTCTAAACATGGGGCTCTGCTCTTGACAGAAACACATAGTAAAGTTTTGAAGATATGGTTGCTTATTTGTAATGTGTTAACCCTGTCAGTTTTTCTTTCATCCTCATCATTATTACATACTGAGTTTGAGAAGGAAGTGAAAGGGAGGAGTCAGTGGAGAGAAGCATAATTGTAATCTCAGAATATTCAGGAATGCTAAAAGGGAAAGTTAGGAGATGTATTACTTGGCATAATGCATGTCTATGATGAGTACATATGGAGTTTTAGTGACAAGTAATTGGTCTTTATTTTTTATAACAAGAACAATCTCAGAGGTTTTGGAGGGGAAGGTACTAGTGCTGCCAGTATCAGCTGTCAAACATATCATTATGCAAGTTGGGAAGTCAGGTTGCAAGCCAATTCCAGCTTGCTGGCTCACATTAAAGAACAAGGAAAAAGGAAGAAGAGGTCTGTCAAATGAAGTGTGAACTCAATAGAAATTAGAACGGCTTAGAGGAACAGTTTGTCTTACGTTGTCCAAAAAAATTTAAGTTTCCTTATTTTTTCAGGGAACTATTACTCTGCTTGGATATGCTCTTTCATATAATGACATTACTTTTGTGTAATATTTGCTAGTACAGTTGTGTAGGTGGGTTCTTGATTTTGATTCTCTCTTGAATTACCATTGTATTCTGTATTATATCTTTGTTATCCAAATAACTGTCTTGTTCTGTCAACGCTAGGATAATACCTTTATTAATGAAGACCCAAAAATATTATATTAACAGATATTCTGAAATATCTATACTTCTTTAGATCATTGAAGTTGGATTATGTGAAGTCTTTGAGCTGATAAAGGAGACGAGATTTTCTCATCCATCCTTGTGTCTCAGGAGCCTACAAGCCCTACTTAATGTGCTCCAGGGCCAGCAACCGGAAGGCCTGCAATCAGAGCCTCCTGAAGTCCTAGGTAATATCTCATCTGTTACTGTGTTTGTATTAATATACATCTATTACTGTATTGGACAGAAGAAAATGGTTCCTTGCAAGTATTTGTGAGATAGTAACATGCTTGTTCTCAAGACTGACTTTATTCTGGAACGTTAACTCCTTATGGTGTATGTAACCAGTACTTTCTCAGCATTAATCTTTTGCAGAACAGGAATGTTGGCATGTAAAAGTATCTATATTTAATAAAAAGTCATATTTTGTTGCCATGTTATGCAGTTTCACTGAAACATAGTAAACAACATTACAAATGGTGAATCATTTGTCTTACTGAAGCTATAAAATCATAGAATCATGGAGTAGTTTGGGTTGGAAGGAACTTTTAAAGGTCATCTAGTCCAACTCTCCCTCTAATGAGCAGGGACATCTTCAACTAGAGGAGGTTGCTCAGAGCGCTGTCCAACCTGACCTTGAATATTTCCAGGGATGGGGCATCTATCACCTCTCTGGGCAACCTGTGCCAGGGTTTCACCACACTCACTGCAAAAAATTTCTTCCTTGGATCTAGTCTAAATCTACTGTCTTTTAGTTTAAAACGGTTACTCCTTGTCCTATTGCCCTGCTAAAAAGCCTGTCCCCATCTTTCATATAAGCCCCCTTGAAGTAGTGGAGGGCTGCAGTCAGGTCTCCCTGGAGCCTTCTCTCCTCCAGTCTAAACAACCCTAACTCTCTCAGCCTGTCCTCACAGGAGGAGGTGTTCCATCTCTCTGATCATTCTTGTGGCCTTCTCTGGACCCTCTCCAACAGGTCCATGTCTTTCCTGTGCTGAGGGCTCCATGGGGCTCCAGAGCTGGATGCAGTACTCCAAGTACAAAATACTTGGCCTTATTGGAAAGAAGATAGTTCTACAGTGAACTTCTCTTGTGATCTGCTGTTGTAATTCATGGTTTAGCTGTTTAATGTTGTGATTTATATAAAGCTGCTAAATGAAGTGTCAGAATTCTTGCTTTTATTTTCTTTGGACATCCAAAAGTTTCCCTGAAAATTCATCTTGCTTTAATGATACTGAAAATAAAAGTTGAACTCCTGATGGCTTTCAATGTATGATTGATTATGTCCTTTAAGATGAAATACAGTTATCTCTTGTTAATTCATAGTTTTTACTTGTTTGTAGAACCGCAAGGAAGGCCAGGCTGTAGCATTTGTTGTTTAAAAATAAAAAAATATATATATATTAAGAATTTCTATGTATATTTTCCCTGTTATGGCTCAACAATATTCTGTTTCCAAAGATGATAGTAATTTGCTACAGAAAGCTTTTATTTTGTACTGGCACACAGAGTAATGAAAGGCTACAAAGAAGGCTTTGTTTTGATTACTGCCTTAGTTTTTATTTGTATATACTGTCAAAAAAATTGAGGTGGATTTCTGTTCACACCTTGATTGTTACAGATGTTCAGCCGCTAAACAGTGCTTGAAAAGATGCATACGATTAAAGTAATTTTCAAGCTTTGATTTGAAATGCTCTTTTCTGAGAAATGGGATGTTCTTCAACATGGGTAATGGTCATAAAGATTAGACAAGGTTGGTCAATACCTACCCATCATCTCAGTGACACAGTAGACTGAATAGGCAGGTAAAATAACTTCTGGCCCACTTCTTATTAATGTGTTCCACTGTAACAGAAGGATTTAGTTTTTCTTGTTCTCCGGCCATTGTAATTATCAAGACACAACATGTTCTGGCTGAAAAAGAATGAAAAGTTAAGTTGTAGGCCTATTTAAGTGGGATGCTTTTTTTTTTTTCTGTCTGGAAATAGGGCTAGACTTAATGGCTGAAGAAAGAGGTATCATGTATTTTGTAAGTTTAATTTCCCATTGACTGGCAAATTGCTTGGCATGATTTTGTGACTTGTCTGTACTTGCTGTGTTTTACCTGCAGAATCCCTGTTCCAGCTTCTCCTGGAGATAACTGTCCGTAGCACAGGAATGAATGACAGTACAGGACAGTCCTTGACAGCGCTTTCCTGCGCTTGCCTCTTCAGTTTGGTAGCTGCATGGGGAGAGACGGGAAGAACGTTGCAAGCGATCTCTGCTATACTCACCAATAATGGCAGCCATGCTTGTCAGACTATTCAGGTCTTGCACTAAAGCTTCTCTGTATCTGGGAATTTATGTAAATGAGTTCTGAGAAGATCTGTTGTGTAAATTCAATTAACTTTTTACTCCTCACTATTTTTGATATGAGTAGGTATTTCTTAATCTCTCTTCAGTTGGAGATAGAACAGAAAATACAACATTTAGAAAATAGTCATGTTTTTCATTCACTCACAATTTCTTTTACTGTTTAGGTGCCAACCATTTTAAATTCTCTTCAGCGGAGTGTGCAGGCAGTTCTGGTGGGCAAAATCCAAATCCAAGACTGGTTCAGTAATGGGATAAAAAAGGCAGCCTTGATGCACAAATGGCCACTGAAAGAAATATCTGTAGATGAAGATGACCAGTGCCTACTTCAGAGTGATGGTTTTTTCCTTTATCTCTTATGTAAAGATGGACTTTACAAAATTGGCTCTGGATATAGTGGGACAGTAAGGGTAATGTGATTTCTTCTTGTCTGATGAAGATAGTTAATATTTTAACTTAACTTTTATGATGTCCTGTTTCCATTGAGAATCTTTTGTATCTGACTAATGATCAGTTCTTTTACAGTTTGTCTGACTTTTTCTGATGATTTCTATGAGAAATTTACAGCATTTTCTTAAAATTTTTAAATTTTTAGTATGGTTGAAGACATTGTTATTTAGATAGTAAATGATTATGTGTAAAAATGTCACCGATATTTGTTAAAAGATTGGAATTTTTTGCTTTTCAGGGCCATATATATAATTCAACATCCCGCATCAAAAACAGAAAGGAAAAAAAGTCTTGGTTAGGCTATGCTCAGGTAGGTGAATAATTAAAACATAAAAAGTGCACCCCAGCCCTCATGAGTAATTTAAGTAGACTTTGGCTTAGAGTAATCATACACGGATATTGTATTTTTCCTTTGGCTTCAGTTATAAAAATCAATATTTTGGTACTGACTTTTAAATTGTGGAAGATGAGGGACATCTGATGGTACTGGCATATAGAAAGGAGTAATGCGAAGTGTCACTGATTTGTGTTGTCACTGTAAAGACTTTCAGAAAATACAGTAGTTTAACACGTAAATTTATTAATTGTACAGTCAACTGACATGCTTTTTAAATAATGAAGTTGGATGTAAAAATGTGCTGTTGTAACAAAATAATGTAAAAAAATACTTGAAATATCTATTTGTGAAAATAAATTGATTTTAAAATATTTGCAGTAAAATAAGCAGGTGCTATTTTGGTTGGGGGAGGATTGAGGGTGTGTAAACCATAAGTAGAGATAATTATTGACGTTACCGCTGTGGAATTAACTATATTTGGATGTTTTGTTTTCTTAGAGTTAGTCAGTTTCTGGAATATCAATCACCTTTTCTTACATCTTTGCCATTCATTAAAAAAGTAGTGAGTTTTTTTAGATTCCTATTATTACTGCTGAGTGTGCTGTCTTTCAAAAACCCTAAGCAAACAGACCAAAAAAACCAAAAAAAAACCAGCTCCCCCTCCAATAAAATTTCAGAGAACAATGAATTTGCTTCATTTTTAACTACTGAGCAATTTTTATTGTATATTTACTCTTAACTGAGTGATCTCATTGTCCCAGTGTGAAATTAAGTGTACCCCTTGCCATGCTTTTGAAGTGAAATTGTTAGTTACGAATATATATTCTATTGTTACGCTTATTATATGTATGTGTGTGTGTGTATATATATATATGAAATCGGGGGGGGGCGGGGGGGTTTAAGTATTAAAACAGTAGATCACCAAAAGGTATACTAGTGCAATACAAATGTGTGTGAATACATTCATTCAGGAGCTTGTGCTCAGTTTGGAAAGAAATAGGATCCATACAGTTTTACTATATAGAGTTACACATTTGGACATTCTGTACATAGCTATAAATATATTTGAAGTTCTTTGAGTGCTTGTACATGTATATGCGCTCACACAGTGACTGTACCCAAAGGCACTTCTAGTTGGAAAAATGTCACTCTGGGGCTATATTTATAGGAAGATATGTAAGTTGCACTTATTGCTAAGTATGTGTCTGTAAAAGAGGTAAGATGTGTCCTCAGTCTCATTTCCCTTCAGGTGCTTGGTTAAGTAGGCTCAAATTCATGTGATTTTTTTTTTTTTTTCTTACCTCATCATATAAGTTATTTTAGGCTGGAGCTTTTCTATCTACTTTAATGCTCTTTACTTATTTTTCCTAGTTTGTGTAGGTTTGGTTTTCTTCATTTCACAGAGATTGATTTATCCAGGAAAATTCAAGTAGTTTAGATGGAAGGAAGAGGGTTGGTTAGATTTTTCTGTTGTTAGATGATTGTAGTTATGGTCTCTGACTCTTTGACAAATGAAGATATTCTGAGGTTAAGCCTTAGTGACCTCCCTGTGAAATGCGTCCATTCTTAGCTGTGTAGAATCCCCACCTGAGGCCAGTCATGCTTCAGGCAACTGCAAGCCATTGTCATATCTCCTGCTATGACACTGCTGTTGTCAGAATCATTACTTAGTCATTATTCATGTTGGCCTCCGCAACCCTCCTGTAGGTGCATGCTACTTTGCTTGGCCTCAGTCACCTTAAATGAGTATGTTCATAAGTACCCTTAAGTAATCTTTTTCCTTTTCTTTAGCTGCTTTTATAGTGGAAGTGCTTTCTAAGTGTAAATTCCCCAACTGTGTTTCTACCCTGCTCCCTCAAAATCTTTGAAGGGTTCACAGGCGTTGTAGGATCGAAAAAGATACAAGAGCAAAGTTGCCATACTGCTTCTCTTACGGATCTGTGCACATTATGCAAACGTGGGGGCTTATGCAACCTATCTAGTTTGAGCTAAAGCAAAACTTACTTGACTGTGTGTGTTTGAAAGTGCACTCAAAATTATAGGTATAAACAATAAAACTCAAATGTGAGTTTCAGATAGGCAGATCTTTTTACTGAGAAACCTTCTAAACTGGTGATTGTATCAATTCTTTAAAAAATATATACATATGAACAGAGAGAAGGTACTATTTTGGTATACCAAGGGAGACTTTTTGATGTAGGCTGCTGACCAGAATAGGTAAATTTGGGGATATGAAGGTATTCTGCACATGGAGAAAAAGAAAGAGGAGATCGTTAGTCCTGAATATCTCCCTTTCTTTAGGTTTGGTTAGAAGTTGGGAGGTGAGCAGTGTAAGAACTCATTTTACGTAACCTTGTGTCATGGCTGCTGTTACCAAATATATACATACCAAAAATACGTCCCACCATGTATTTTGTGGGAATTTCTTTGATGAAGAGCTCAGAAAGAATAAATGCATAGAATCTTGTTAGTGTGGGAGTCAAAGTAGTTAACATTTTGGAAAAATTCTCTAGTTTTTAATGCACATATTTAATATTAGTTGATGATCACTCTTCTGTGTAGGGCAATATATGTATCTCCTTCCTGTAATTCCTGTGAATCTTTAGTTGATTTGGAAAGTGAGGACAGGAGCATTGTTTTTTACTGTGGTTTTTAACTGTAATTATATACACATATGAAGAACAGAATTACTATGTGTGGCTTCAAAAGCTGTATACAAGCTTCAGCATGCTGATCTACAGTATGTAGAAAGTGTGGAGGAATGGGGTCAAATTTCTGGTTTTTACTGCTTATTTGATTAGTGGCAAAAAGTTGGTTATCAAAATGAAGCAAATTTGATGTAAAAATAAGAGGTTTCCAAAATTTTTAAACAATACCTTAAATAAAAATTGCATTATTTTCACTTTTGACAATATCCTTTGATATATTTAAGAATATTTTCATACCGACATATATATTCTTACTCTTACCAGGGTTATTTATTATATAGAGATGCAAATAATCACAGTATGACAGCCGTACGAATAAACCCTGAAACTCTGGAACAAGACGGTACAGTTGCTTTGCCAGGTATGAACCTCCAGATATGAGAAGATGGTTATAGTTTACTGTTTACATACTATGTATTTTCAGGTAAGCAGAAGAGAAACTGAGATAGATTTTTGAGAGCAGAAAGAGACTGCTTTTTTATGACTCTGGTTTGCTGCATTAGACCAGCTGCAGTATGTCATTCAGAGGTCTTGCATCTTACTCCAACTACTGGAAGAGTACTGCAAGATTTTAGAATGTATGGTCATTTAATTTAAAGACTCCAAGAGCTTAACTTCCTTCTTAAAGAATTTTTATTACTTCCTTGTTTGAATTTTGACCATTTGGCTCAGATATGACTTGGTTTCCAGTATCTCTTACACATAGTGAGTTACAAACTATGACCAAAACCATTTTGTTTTCAATATAGGTAGAAATGTATCTAAAAAACCAAGGATGCTAATGAACACTGATGGACCATGCTTCTGATATTTAAATTGGTGGTGGGTTTTTGATTATGCGTTTTGAAATTTTTGTTTTGTTTTTGTTTGGTTGTGGGGGTTTTTTGTTTGTTTGTTTTCCAGAGGTGCCTCATAGCTTGGGAGTCTGTTTAGAAAATTAGGATGTTCCTGGAACATGCTTTAATGGCTTTCTGGTGAAACACATCTGTTCTTAGCCACTCACGTAAACAGTAGAAGGGTACAAGAATATCTTTCAGCTTCACAATGACACATTTATTCTATGGATCAGAAGAAAGAATTTGTTTTGCATCCTGACATAAATAAGAAGGCACTGACTGAAACCTCAGAAAAATTCTCTGGGCTTTTTGTATTTCAGACACACGCAGTATTTTTTAAAACAAACTATGAATGTAGAATCTCATCTATGCAACTCTCTGCAAGTCCTTAAAATGTGGATGTCTGTTTAAGCTGCTTGGTCTTTGTGGAGCTGTATCAGAAATTTGAGTGAGAGCACATTCAAGGACCTGACAGATTGCCTTGTAGGATTGTTTTTCCATTTTCTTCACCTCAAGGCAGCTTCTTCAACCAATAGGCTCCTTTGACATCCATAATTATGTTACAATTCGTAAACGAATCAGTGCTCTTCATGCAAGTCTTAAGAGGCACTTGAGCACATTTAAAGTCTACACCTCTGAGCTGTCAGCTTTCTTTTGCATATCTCAGTAACAAGTGTCATTCTGCAAGACAGTCATGTTTATACTATAAAAGGCACAAATTAAATGAGAGTATGCCTTCTAAACAAAAATGTATTAATCTTTCAGTGCAAAAGCAAATCTTGTAATTGTGGGAATACCCATTCAGAGATCTGTCAAACTATTTCACATAATTGCATTTCATATGGTTTATGATGGTATCAAAGTGGATGCTAGGTGTTCTTCATATCTACTACTCTTTGTATTTCAGCCCTTTAACTTTGCTGTTTTACTTTCTGCACTTCACATTTATCTCAGCGTTATATTGTGAGCAGATACGGCTTTGTTCTTTTGGCTAGGAGAAATTCAAAGGGGTCGACTTCTGGTTATTTCTGTTTCTCATTAGAAGGAGGGTATGTGACCTATCCTGAGGAAACCCGAGTAGGCACATAACTCCAAATAGTAGTGGCTGCCCCACTGTAATCTTAATAATGACTTGCAGCATGTTGTAGTTCTGAAAAACCACACCAGGTAGAACTACAGGACAGTAACCTTGCTAACAGCTGAACACTGATATGACTCCAGCTGTTTCGTTCTAGTTGGTATGGTATGGCTCTATCTGGAGTTATCTCTTTCAAACACCTGGGCTGGTGATAATGCATTTAAATAAGGTATTCATATGTATTCATACAAGGGTACATAGGAGATTAGGAATTAATTAGGAGATGTGATTAGGAGCTGATCCTAGCTAGAAGTCATGTGACCTTAGAAAACTCAGTGAACTATGGAGCATCATCTTCTCCTTTCTCAGACAGTAGGATCCACCAGCTTCTTGAAACCATAAACTTCTATTTCAAAGGACAGTCTTTCCACTCTAATAGATGATCTAGCAAATCTGACAATGTATCTGGAACTACCAGACTGTGTTCTTGTATTTAATGCCTTTGCCAAGCTTTGATACACTGTCCTTGAGCTGTGGATCTGTTTTCCAAGTCCAAATATCATAAAAGAATCCCTGAGTTCTATGAGATTTTCTAGGTGATTGAATCTGAATTTACAGATGAGGTTTTCATCTTGACTGTTTCTTAAACAGTAATGCTTGCTACATACCTTAGAGAAAGGTTGCTATGTTCAGCTGAAGACATTGAAGTTACATGGTATATGGTTTCATTGTTCTTTGAAATTACACATGAATATCTTGGAACTTAAGACTACTCAGTCTGAAAAGTACTGCTGAGGGTAGCCTAGAAAAGCTCAAAAGTACTTATTAGCAGGCACACAATGCACTATATAAATATGGAAAGTGATTCTTGACAGTCATCTTCTCTTGAAGCCTCTAAGGAGGCTGTGATTAACAGATGTCTGTAGTTATGTCCTTTAAGTAAAACATAAGCCCTTTCTGTTACAGTAATCTCTAGACAGAAACCGTGGATATCTTCATCCCCAGAGTAACTTCCAAAGTTAGACTGAACAAGATCACAACTGATCATAAGAACTCCTTGCTAGCTGAGACATTATACTATCTTACTATTTACAGATATCCCATTTGCCTTCCATTTTCTACTCTCCCTATTAATTTGTTATTTAATGCTGGGCCTGGCTGCTATCTAGTCAAGTGCTAATCTTTAGGAAGTCTTCTGAAGAACATATTTTTTTTTAAAAGAAGAAAAGCATTCCTGTTCCAGATTTCTTCTATGAACACACATACCAAACATATAAACAACCCTCAAAAATGTTTACTGGGAACCTTGCCTCTTCTTGAAATGGCTCAAGAAATAGGCCAAACCGTGTAATAGGGACCTGCTGGTGGCCAGAATATCCTGCTTCCTTGACTCTTATGCTTATGTAAGCACATCATTTTCAGCCATTCAAGGCATTTTAATAGTTACCAACTTCCTAGAATCTTTCAGAAATGCAATTTAGATTATTTTTGGAACTTCAGGTTATTGACAACTGTTTTGTTTTATCACTAGTGTCACTTTGCAGCATAGAGAATTAGTACCATGAATGGACTTTGGTCATTAAATCCAAGATTATTCTTGAGTGAGCAATATTTCAAACTTTAGTGTATCTGCCATTCTCAATCCTGCTTGCTGCTTACCCTCTTTGTGCTTCATACCTTTGTGTGCTCTCAAGGGGGAGGTTGTCTACTTTAGTTCTGCTACTTCAAGACATGAGAATTAGAGAAGGCCACCTAATGCATATTTTATTCTTAGTAAAGTACTGGATTGCACTGGGCAGTATACTGGACTGGGCAGTATAGCAGGAAAAAGTAAACAAGTTTATGGGTTTCTGAATACTGTGTGTTTTTTTCAGCTGTATTATTTTTAATAAAGCATTCCAGCTAGCTAGCAAAAAATAGCAAACTTGCTGGTTATGTCGGAAGGATATTATGTGTGCTTCATTTAGCATTATATTTGTTAGGTAAAATGACTGATACTGGATCTTTGTTCAGGTTATGAAGCAGATATTTAGAGTGTAAAGTAGCTGTCCTGTAGTATTTTTAGAAGAGGTCTTTTTCCTGTGTGTAATCAGTGAAACAAGCACCTTACAAGTCACGTAATGTCAACCTCCTTGTTAGAAGCTCCATCAGCAAAGCAGGAAGGGAAGAAGAGATGGTTTAAGGACATACTTTCAAACTTGTAGAGAAAGTGGTCTTTTTCTTTTTTCCCCTAATATGGGCAGAATTCTTTTCCTACCTTTTTTCTTGGAAATAGCTGACCTGTTTTCAATGAATGAGTCATGCATTCCAGTATATGCTTTGGAGTTTTCAAAAAACCCTAGGTTTTCAGTTAATAGTTTGGCAAAAAAACTATTTTGCCAAAATGTTATAATTATGGAAAAATTATAAACAATGGAAAAATTAGATGAATAATGAAAAGTTGGATTATGTTTCGTTTATTTTTGTAGGTTTTATATGCTGGACTGAGGAAACTTTCCTTTAAAGATAATGGCCCTTATTTAAAAAGTCTTTGGGGAAGGAGAAAGACTAATTGTGTTTTAATAGTTTAGAATACCCCTCACAGGTATTCTAACTAAACGCTTTTGCAGTTAAATATTGGGGTAACCCCTTACATTTCATACAATGGAAAGTATTTTAATAGCTCTTAAAGGGACAAAGGAATATTGTATGCTTTTGGTGAGAGGGGAGATCCCAGCATAAAATAGCATATTACCAGAACAGTATAATCTCTCTTTAGACAAACTAGAACTCTCGTAGTCTGATTGTGGCAAGGGTGAATTAGACAGAATCAGAGAACAGTGTCATGTATGTTAATGTAAACTGATGCAGTGCATTTCATCTTTCTCTCTCAGATTGTCATACTGAAGGGCAGAATATCCTTTTCACTGATGGAGAATATATTAATCAAATAGCAGCATCTAGAGATGTAAGTATTGCATATGATGGGTACGCTATTTTTCTCTCAGCTGCATTGTTTTATTTTATAATATGTATAGCTTCCTTTTTGCTTAGTATTTGACTTTTTCTTTGCTAACACAACTAAAGAAGAAATACATGTAACTAGAGATAACGAGAAGCTGCCATGTTTGGGCATAAGGGAGCAGTATTTTGGTATTTATCCATACAGTTTTGATTTGTGGTAGATTTTTCAGATCTTTTTGATTTTGCAGATAAGTTTTAAGGAAACCTTTTTTGCTTTTTCTGAGGAAAAAAATCTTATATGTGGAATAGTGGCTTTTAAACATGTTATTCTACAGGGTCTCTGTGGGGTAAGCTTCTTGGAGCTTAATTATAATTTTTTTTCCTAATTTAATTTCCTGTAATTGCTTTCATACTTGTTGGGGAACTTGAGCCAGATTTAATAGAAGAGGTAAAAAAGATACTACATACCAATAGATTTTTATATGAAAATTGCTGGTTGGCCAAAGCTGTGGAAACCCAAATAAATGCTTCTACTAGGGGCAAAACAGTTCTAGCTGTTCTGTTTTGTTTGGTTATTACATTCTCAGTTCTGGACTGGTCACTTGTTTTTGACAGTGAGAAAGCTGTAAAATAGACATGGGGCAGAGGTGGGGTGAGACAGAGTTGGCAAGAGGTGCTAGACATGCAACTATAAGAAAACCAGGATTAATCTGTTTCCCTGCTAATGGAACAACTTTTTTTTAACATGGCCAGATGAAGATACTTCATCTGCACTTGTAAACAGAAACCTGTTTTAGCTACTCTTTAAAGCAACCACTCTTAAACTGCATGCAGAATTTTGGGTTCTGAATTGGGAAAAGCGGACTACTTAAGAGACAGGTGTGAATAGTTACAAAAGCAAGATTTCTATAGTGAGATTCAGAGTTAATTATTTCTATAGCAATTTACTATTTTCATAGCATTCCTAGTGTTTTCATAGAATTCAATATATGTTTAATATTTGTCAGATACTTATCTTCAGCTCCTCCCATTTGGCACTTCCTGTTCTCCTCTATAATAACTTTATCAATGTATCCTCTGATAATTTATTCTGAAATAATATTATACTGATGCACTTAGGCCATGAAAAGTAGGTGATTGCATTTATTACACAGTATAAAGATTTTTTTAATTTATTGCAGGATGGCTTTGTAGTGCGAATATTTGCAACGAGTACTGAGCCAGTACTGCAACAAGAACTGCAGCTTAAGCTTGCAAGAAAATGTTTACATGCCTGTGGCATCTCATTGTTTGATCTGGAGAAAGACTTGCACATTATCAGTAAGTCCTTTTCTTTGAAGGTTAATAACAAGCTAATAATTCAAATAATAAAACTGGAACACTGCCCTTCCCTTTCTTTGCCTTTTTTATGTGCAGGAAGGTATAGCTCCATTATTAACAATGTGGAGAGGTACAAAGGTTTTGAAACTGCTTAAGTGTTACTTGACTCTAATCTGCACACTCATTTTGAAGCACCTTTCTGTCTATAGCACTATCCATGGTTTTCCAGTGTTTTCCTCCAGTTGTATAATAAATATATAATTGTTTGAAGCTTGGACTTCATAATCGTGCTTGTATAACACATAGTTAAGCTGTAGAACTCCTTGCTGTGGGTCAAAATCAACAAAAGTTAAAAGGATGCCTGGCTAGATTCATGGAAAAGTAATGCATTGAAAGATAACTGAATATGTGGAAACCACCTTTGCATCAGAATTTGAGATGCAAAATTGTTGGTGTCTATGAAGGTATTTTGAGGAAATATCACTTGGCGTTTGCTTTTGGGTTTTTTTGCTCTCTTAGTTGTCTGCTACAAAAGCATATTTGTCTACATGGACCTTTGGTCTGACTAAGGGCAGTTGCTCTTATGCTAGTGCTTTTTTCCTCTTTGAACAACTTTGCCAGGTCTAGCCCTGTAAGCCTTCTTGTGGCAGCAAAACTTTCTTTCTGCTTGTAACTTTCTTAGAACCTTTCTTGTGACAAACTCTCCCTGGCAGAGTTAGGTCCATAAACTGGTCTGTAAAAACTGCCTGGTTAAACTGTCCAGTTAACGCAATCTTACTCGCACAGGTACAGGGTTTGATGAGGAATCGGCTGTCCTTGGTGCTGGAAGAGAGTTTGCACTAATGAAAACTGCTAGTGGAAAGGTACTGAAAATGTTCTGTAGTAATTAGCAAATTGTATCAATATGTTTCTACATGGTTTTTAATTTAATTAGTAGTTTCCACAATTCCTTTTAGCCTTTTATTATGTTAGAATGAATTTATATGACTGTATTTAAATACATTTTCAGAGCCCACTTTAAAGAGAAAAAGGCAAATGGTTTTTTGAAAACATAAGCAGATGGTGTTGGAACCACTGAGAAAACTGTGGCTTGAATTTATAGGAAATTCTACAGTCAATCTTGCTTAGAGACAATGTGGTGCTTTGTTTTAGATTTGGGGGACAAGATTACCTTTTATCTACAAATTATGTATTAGCGCATTTGCAAAATTTTTTACTTCATAACTTTCCATAAACAGTCTGACCATAGTCATTTATTAAAATCCCAGCCTGATTTTTCTGATCCTTTAGAGAATTATTTACTTTTCCTATGCAAAGTTTTCAATTGATTTCTTTAAACCTAATCTTAATGATTTGATATGTTGATTCTGTTCGAGACTGTTTTTCAGAGGCATTTGCATATTCACTGAAATGTAGAAATAATTATGCTTACTGACACTTTTTACATTATTGTCGTGGTTTAGCCCCAGCCAGCAACTAAGCACCACGCAGCCGCTTGCTCACTCCCCCACGGTGGGACGGGGGAGAGAATCAGAAGAGTAAAAGTGAGGAAACTCATGGTTTGAGATAAAGACAGTTTAATAAGTAAAGCAAAAGCCACGCACGCAAGCAAAGCAAAACAAGGAATTTGTTCACTACTCCCCATGGGCAGGCAGGTGTTCAGCCATCTCCAGGGAAGCAGGGCTCCATCACGCGTAATGGTTTCTTGGGAAGACAGACGCCATAACTCCGAACGTCCCTCCACCCCTTCCTTCTTCTTCGTCCCAGCTTTATATACCGAGCATGATGTTATATGGTATGGAATATCTCTTTGGCCAGCCTGGGTCAGCTGTCCCAGCTGTGTCCCCTCCCAGCTTCCCGTGCACCCCCAGCCTGCTTGGTGCAGGCCGGCATGAGAAGCTGGACTGTCCTTGACTACTCAGCAACAACTCAAAACATCAGCACCTTATCAACATTTTCTCATCCCAAATCCAAAACATAGCCTCACGCTAGCTTCTGTGAAGAAAATTAACTCTACCCTGGCTGAAACGAGGACAATTATTTACTGTGCTTCTGTTTCAGTTTGGGAAACTAATGTTATTTTCCTTGTATAAGCATAGTTCTTTGTTTTCCTTTGTTCAGAATTGTGTTGCTTTGTTGGAATGAAGCCCTTGCTCTGCTTCTAGCAAAACAGCAAGATTGGTGAAAAATGCTTATAAATAAACTGAACTGTTTTTTCCTAATGAAATTTAAGTATATGAAACAGAATGTGATCAAACAGAACTCTTCAGATATTAGAGGAGACAGATTAATTTGATCTTCAGACTAACAAATGCCTTTTCAATATAAAGTTAACAAGTTTCCTGGTTTTGATCTCTAAAGTTCTGTGTTTAGCTATGAAATACACTTTATAAGGCAATGTAAGATGGCTTTAGGTACCCACATAGGTTAACCCACACGTTTCATAGTACTGCTGAGTAGCATGGTTCTAGAGGAAGTTTTTTGTCCATATCAGTAGTTTTGTGTTTGTTCATATGAAATACTTTATTCTGTGTTCCTCTTTTTGTACTGTGTGACCACTGTGCATTTACTGAAAATAAGTTTTTAAAATGTGTTGCAGCATATGAAAAGTTGTCATAATTTGGTATTTTTAATTATTTTTATTGTTATAATACATCTTGTTTTTACACAGAACAGACATTTCTCGTGTTTTAAAGGCTTGATTTCCTCTGAGTAGTTTCTTCTGAACAGTTCTTTCTTGTGTGTTCAACTCATCTAGCCAAACAATTATATACAAAAACTAACTTTGTGGCACAGTAAAAAGCGCATTTCAAAGCAGGCAGAATCTAATCAGAATGTTTCTCCCATTAAGTCAGAATTCATGGGTTTGGGCTAAAGATATTGAAATGGTGTAAACAATGTCAGGAGAAGTTCTATGTGGTTGGAAATTCCAGGTTTTGAAAACAGTGCAACTTTAAAAATTATGCAAGTTTAAAGTGCTGTGGCATAACTGAAAATTATAAACTGTTTTCTTCTAGATTTATTATACTGGCAAATATCAGAGCCTTGGAATCAAACAAGGTGGTCCTTGAGCAGGAAAATGGGTTGAACTCCCAATCACAAAATCTCCAAAGATTATTCAGTTCTCTGTTGGACATGATGGCTCACATGCCTTACTCGTTGCTGAGGATGGAAGCATATTCTTCACAGGTTCTGCTAGTAAAGGAGAGGATGGTGAATCAAGTACGTATTATGCTTGCTTCATCAGTGGTTGATAAAAGCCTACTAACCACCTTTTAATTTGAAAAGAAGAGTTTTAACATTTTCCAAGAACATGTAAGCATGCCATTGGGTTTGAATTTTATGGCAGTCACAGGTCTTGACAACTAGTGCCGCTGCCTTTCCCAGCTAGAGATGTTGATCTCAGTTTTAACATGGTTTGGGTTGTGTGGTGGGAGCAGTACTGTACAGTTGTCCTGAGAAAAGGCAGTCCTAAGTTTGATCAAGAGGCATGCTATCTGCATAGGATTTTGTCTGAAAAACTGAAGAGCTAAACTTCTGCCCCTTCACTGTTTTAGAGAACTTTGGAAACGGGTGTTTTGCCAGCAGATGCATCTCCATAATGGAGGGGTACATTGATTAGAAATTGTAGAAGCAGAGTCTTCTGTCCTTGATCGAGCAAAACTCTTCAGACATTAGACAAGACAGATTAATTTGATCTTCAGACTAACAAATGCCTCTTCAATATAAAATAAGCAAATTCCTAGTTTTGATCTCTAAAGTTGTGTGTTTAGGTTGAAATACACTTTATAAGGCAATGAAAGATGGCTTTAGATGCCCTAAGGTTGTGATCTGCTGTGATATTAAATTAAATATTTCACTTTAGGACATAGACTTGTTGTGTTACATTGTGTTAGATTAATGAAAAAAAAAAAGAAAAGGTAAATAATGTATTTTGGTAACTACTTAGCTCCTGAGGATTTTAAAACAAAGCTGATATTTTTGAGTTGTCAGCCTCATGATGTGTACATTTTAATAGGATAATGTAATGTATATTTCATAGGTAGCATTTTCAGATAGTATTGAAGCCTAACCCAAATTCAAATTAATCTCTCAATAATGCTCTGTTTAAATAGTGTAGATTGATGTTACCATTAAAATTAATTTTTTCACAAAGTGGATTTGTGGAAAAGTCCGGTCAGCTTGCCGTAGACTTTAAACACAGTTTTAATACGACTGAAATTTTTGTGCCTCAGTGCAGTCAGTTAGAAATATGATAAGTAATACTCAAATGTTGGTATAAAATTCAAGTCTGTAGGTTAGTAGTAGATGGTTAGAATTTAAAAACAGATTTAAAGTCTTGATAAACAGCAGCAAGAGAATCCAGCTTTGTCTCAGTCAACTGTGTAGTAGTTTCAAGAAAGTTGTTAACAAAACCTCAGTGGGCTGCATATGTGAGGTATGGCATAGCTCATGCAGAAACAAAGCATATTTAATTTGTTGTTTCTGTGAAAGATTAACTACGCTGACAGTATGCCTCCAGAATATGTGTGTTTTTCCATGTAATATGACTAAAATACAGGCAAGAACATATTTTAAGGTTTGGTAATGCATATGGAGTAGATTCTTGAATGTGTTCAGGGGAGAGGAAGTTAATAGTAGTACTCCTGGGTAAAAGTCTGGGTAACAAACTTGATGTGTGCTGTAGTAACTTTGTAGAGTCTTCTTAAATGCAAGTCTACTGAAAACTGTGTGGGACAAAATCATACTACTTTCTCCAGCAAATGTAGAGTAAATTAAAGAGAAAGATTTTAGGAAATACATTTAAAAGCACAGATTTCAAGATTTCTTTGTGCAGTTATTGGGAAGTGATCCAAAATACAATTAAAGTAATTCTTGTTGTTTTATTAATTAATCTACAATTTCAGATGAAACAGAAATTTAGCACTTTGAAGTAAATTGCTGTCGCTGCTATAGTTTAAATGAGCAAAATTTAGTTGAGAATATTTAGTGCTTACTAGATCTTCTTACTGAGGAATCTGCTCAAGGACCTGCTCAAGGTCTTTCTGAGTTCTTTTAAAAGAAGTTCAACTCTCTTCTGACTCATCTTGTTCTCTTCATCACTCTCTAATCTGGCTCAGAGTAGATGTGCACAAGTTTTTTATTTTTTTTCCCCAGGTTTCTTTTAAACCTGGGCAGGGAGACTGTTTTCTCTCAGCAGGGTATCTGTGTGTTTTTTGTGGAAAGTTGGTAATTGTCAGCAAGTTAAAGCAACTGGCAGTTCTCTGATTTGGGTGAAAATTCACAGGCAGCAATGGTAGCTGTTACTTGTTTTATCCAGTCTTGAGGAATGATGTTACTCTTTCATTTGAGGGCAGATTGTAATCAATGATTTTGGAGTGATGGGGTTTTTTTAGTACTTTTTCTTCTTTTTTTCCTCTGGTAGGAATCTGTTGTGACACAAAGGTTTTCTAAACACAGTTTTAATAAATAGGGAATTTAATATTTTTCTTTAAAAAAAGAAAATGAGCTTGTGTAACATTTCTCTGTGAACTTATTGTGCATATATTGTAATATAATCTCAGATGACAGTGAGGACTTTTTTAGTATACACTGCTTTATAAAGCTCATAAAGTTACTTCAGAATATATATAAAAGAAAAGCTTGAAGAGTCATTACTGAAATATACCTGGTATATCTAATGATGACTATGCTTGCTGTGGAATTTTTTTGAGTGAAACCAGTATAATCCAATAAAAATTAGACCAGGAGATCAGACAGATTTTTTTTTTTAGTAGCTCTCTGAAAAGTGACCCCTAATTATGAAACAAACGTTATTGTGCCTTTGAAGGTTTTTTTGGTAGAATAACTTGCAATTTATTTATTCATTTAAAGCTAAAAGCAGACGGCAGTCAAAACCATATAAGCCTAAAAAAATTATTAAAATGGAAGGAAAGATTGTCATATCTACAGCATGCAATAATGGAAGCAGTTCTGTAATTTCAAAAGATGGAGAACTCTACATGTTTGGAAAAGATGCCATTTACTCTGATAGTACAAGTAAGTTAATATTTGTCTTTTAAATGGTTTCTCAACTAAAGTAATTGAAATTAGTCTGGAAGATTTTAGCTTGTGGAAATGATGTTTGTGTGTTTCTTACTCTCCTAATAGATTTCTGAATTTCTGCTGATTCAGCCAAATATGACAGAAGGATAGAAAGAGAAGACAGTTTCTTTATATATAGGAGCACTGGTGACAAATCTGAATGAATGCTTCCACTAAGGGAAAAATAATGATTGCTGTATTAATCTGCCACTAGAAGGCCACACAGGGAAAAGTAACAGAAGGGAGACATGTTTTGTTGTGAACAAAGGTTGCAGGAAACCAGGCCTTATACATTTCTTTGCTCACAAGGCAGCCTGTCTTGAATTTGTAGGTGACCCAGTACCTCTCAGTTTGAATAAAATATTAAAGAAATAAACTCCAATGGCATTATGACTCCTTTAGAATTGTTTTTCGAAAGTGATTTGCAGCAGGGTTTGGTTTGGTTTTGGCTTTCCTTTCTTTGCAGGACAAATGGCCTAGGCCTAATTCTCCTTCACTTCTTATTCTAGCACTTTTTTTCTATATCTGCAGTTTTTCTCTCTTGCTGTTAATTTAAAAATTGTCAGTTTCCACTAGAAATTTTATTATATTGCTGAAGTTTCCTTCTCAGGTAGAAAGTGCAATTTACCACTCAACTGTTTTATGTCTTATAGGTTTAGTAACAGATTTGAAAGGCCATTTTGTGACTCAGGTAGCCATGGGCAAAGCTCACACCTGTGTGTTAATGAAAAATGGAGAAGTTTGGACATTTGGTGTAAATAATAAAGGACAGTGTGGAAGAGACACAGGCTCCATGAGCCAGGGAGGAAAAGGTGAGGCACCTAGATTATTTCCCTTTGTTGTGTGTGATGGAAAATATCACAAGCAAAACCATAGGTAAGCATTTTATTATAAATTTTAAAATATAATACAAAAAATAGTAAAGCTTAAGTATATGCAACGTGTTTAAAAAAGCAGATATGGATGCTTTCAGTTTAACTGTCAGGTATTTGGTGTTCTGCACATACAAATTAACTTAGTTATGTAATAAGAAACAACCATCAACCTCAATTACTTTTCTTTTGTTGGTGAAAAAGCTTTTCTTTAAAACAAATGAATAAAACCAAACCTCATCACTCCTTGTCTTACCATGTGCTGCTGTCCTAGTAAGAAAAAATTTGCTACTTTTCCTTCTTTGCATTCAGTCTTGAGGCTGTATTTTGCCTAAACAGGGCATGAATGCAAGTCTACACCTTTCTCCACACAACGGGATGTTTCTGTTACTCTTAAATACAGGTATGAAAATTCATACCTTTGCCAGATTGGAATATTTTATATGTAACAAGTAAATGACCTGTTACTTGTATACTGAATAGAAATGTTTTAATTCCCCTTTAGCTGTGAAACACAGATATATACACCAGCTCATGCTCAGAGAGCTTTCAAAAGTGTCATTTTGCTGGCTGAGCATGCAAATCAGGCATGCCTAGTCATCCTTTCAAAATTTGATCTGTGAGTATTCTTCAGAGCTTCCTCAGTTGGCACTGTTGGCCTCAAAAACCAGCTGTTTCTTGTTTCAATATCTTAATTAGGGTTTGGAGTTGAGAACATGGCAACAGCGATGGATGAAGACCTAGAAGAGGAACTGGATGAAAAAGATGAGAAGTCCATGATGTGTCCTCCAGGCATGCATAAATGGAAGCTGGAGCAGTGTATGGTGTGCACTGTATGTGGAGATTGCACAGGCTATGGAGCTAGCTGTGTTAGTAGTGGGCGCCCTGACAGAGTACCTGGAGGGTAAGCAAACGAATTATACTTGCTATAGTGTGTTGAATGGCTAAAGCATATGTTGACTGTAAACTGAGTTGATCTGTACTTAAACTTCAATCTAAGACAATGTTATATATAAGAAGAGTCAGCGCTTTTAAAATCGGAAGTAGGTTAAAATTTTTGTAAAGAGCTTGTGATGGTTGCAGGTGTGTTAGCTTTAAATGCATTTTTTTACATTTCTTTAACATATAGCTCTTTACTAGAAGCTGTTGAAGATGAACACTAATATAATCTGTCTCTTGACAGAGCTGCTGGCTGTGGGATAACCTTTTTTCATCCTGTGATGGAAGTTTTTTATCTTGCTATTCCAGTTGCTTTTATCTGTTACTTCAGGGTTGAGCTGCATAAAGGGCCACTGTTCACATATTGCCATTACTATTTCTCCAGCATTGCATGTGATCATTGTTTTCTTGTTCATGCTTTCATGTGGTGTATGTTTAATTAAATGAAGAAAAGTTAATGCTGAGAAGTCAGTTCAGGTATGTATAGTTAGTGTATGCTCCCTGGCAGCATGCAACAGCAGCTAGGATTTAAATAGCTGTACTTCCTGTTTATCTCAAAAAAAAATTACATGTCCAGAGATAGAAGAAACTAATATTCTATGTTTTAATTGCTAAGGCATGAGTAATGCATGAAAATAAAAGATGGTGATAAAGCAACTCTGTTTGCTGCAGAATCTGTGGCTGTGGCTCAGGTGAGTCAGGCTGTGCTGTATGTGGCTGCTGCAAGGCGTGTGCTAGAGAACTGGATGGCCAGGAAGCAAGGCAAAGAGGAATCCTTGATGCTGTAAAAGAGATGATACCTTTAGATCTCTTGCTGGGTAAGTGATAGGAAATTAGAAAGATGGCTTTTAATTTTCTTTTTTACTGCACTTTTTTTTTCCTCAGTACATCTGTTTATACTCTTTAATAAACTCAATCCCACTGCTGACTTGAAACTTGAATTGGAATAACAGGTTAGCCTAGAAATAGATTTTCAGATAATATTTCAGTTACTATTTTGATTCTTCTGTATGATAAAACTTCGTATCCTAAGAAATGCAGTTCTTTCTTTCCAGTCAAGTTACTGAACTTTTAGACTTATAGGGCAGTTTTAGTATAATATTGTTGAAATGGATAAAGTGTTGCTTATTAGGCAGATTTATTTGCTAATGATATAGCAAAGTGGGATCATTATGGTAAGTGAAATTCATTTTAATCTTGCCCACACTTTGTGCTGTTTTGACCTCTGCAGGTATAATACTGATGCTGATACCACAAAGTTGTTCTTGACCTTTTTTGATAGCCTGAAAATTTGCTATCAGGGTTTTTTGCAGTCACATAAAATATGGGTCATATTGTTTCTTGAAAAAGATTTTTTTTTTTTTCCTCTTCAAATTTTCAGAGAGAAAGACCCGCTGAGAATGTGGAAATTACTTTTAAAAAACCCATAACACCTTCCACCCACTCACCCACCTACCCCTCCTCCCCAAAAAATACAGTTTGGAATCTTGCCTTGTAAGATCTGTTACCACAGCATTTTTAATATTGTATTCTCTGTACTTACAACTGGGCAGTTACAGACTTTTGGATTTCAGAATTTCCTTACTTTTTTTTTAATATTTAAATTTATATAGAACCCTTAATCCTTAAACCCTTATCCTCTGCATGAATATATGGATATAGTATCTGGTATAGAAAAGGACCATAAAATAATCAGATGTATGACTTAACATATTTATACATCTCACCAATTTATTGCGGGCAGGAGGTAATATATAATAATAAGGGTAATAATAGAAAATTATATGCTCTGCTTTGAATGTGGAATTTTTTTTCCCAAAGCAAAAGTTAAATAGAAACTAGAAGTGGTTCTCTTGATAAGTCAACACTAAGGACCCCAAATAATCTCATTGTGCAGTCCTGATATTTCCATACAGGTATTTCGAAATGTAATTTGCTTGTATAAGGCTATCAGAGAAGTAGGTTTATACTGATGGGGAATGTGGCAATAGTAGCTGTGCTTCACAACAATATTCTCATGCATGACCAGGGAGGAGTTACGGTTTTTATGCTAACCTCCACTTCGCTAACTCCTCTCCTAGCAGAATAGACAACAGCTCTTGGGCCTGTGTTGGGCTTGGCATAATTTGAGGTGACCACATTTGTCTGGAGAAAAGTGACAGTGCTTCCAGGTGGAGATTTTGTTTGATATTGGGGGCAAAGTATTTTTTTTTTTTAGATTGTTGCAATTTGCTGAAAAAACATTGGAAAAAGGTAGTGCTTATATGAGTTTTATTGTTGTGTTCATTCAAGTCATGTTTTCTGTTTTAAAAAGTGCTTATCAGTTTGTTTCAAATTCCTATTAAATTAGCTAGTTTGGTAAATAAGTCAGATTTACATGTAAATGTATATATGCATTAAAGTAATTGCATGCTGGTAAAGCATTCATAAACTAAAAAATACCTAATTTATTAAAATGTTTTTAAAAGATAAGCAATTTTATGCTTGTTTTAATAATAAGCCTTTCTGAAACTTTTTTGGGAAAAATTGATATGACCATGACAACACATAATTAAATATAAATTTGTGTATGCCTAATAGAAAGAAAGTACTAAACTATTCAGTGATGTTGGAATTGTGTCAGATTCATGAAAATCACGAAATTCAGAGACTTATAAGGCCTAAAACTCTTCTCCAAATTTACTCGACTCCTTTATTTCTAAATATTGTATCAGAGCCATGTAAAGAGCAGGTAGTAAGTAGGCTTTAGTTTTCATTTACTTAACTTCTAGGGATTATTACCATCATAACAATTTTTAGAAGTAGTTTTTCATAATTTTTTTTTTTTTAATCTATATAAGCTGTCCCTGTTCCTGGAGTTAATATTGAAGAACACCTTCAGTTGCGGCAAGAAGAAAAACGGCAACGGGTAAATAGGAGACACAGACTGGAAGAAGGAAGAGGTAAGTGACTTTCTTATTGATGAGCGGCAATAGTTTAAGCGAACTTTTTAATCTGTTTTTTAAGAACAGAAATTAATTAGTTGTGCTCCAGTGAGCCAATGCAGTAACCAAATGAAAATCAGAACCTAAATAGCTAGCTTGTACTATTTAGCATGCTTTTTGAAAATTGTGAAAAATCTGTATGCTTAAAAAGTCTACTCATAAGATTCAGAATTTTAATGAAGTGTAGCATTTTATATCACTTTCATATAGTTAATTTTATTTTTTTTCTGTTTCCCAGTTGAATAATGTTTTTTTAAAAAGTACATGCTAAACCATTTTTAATATGAAGAGTTTATATGCCTTTTCATATGAAGAGTTGAAGCCTGTCCAGTGCTAGTTACCTATAATATGAATTATTTAATTATTATAAGTTATTGAATTTTTGTTGTATAATAGTAAGCATAATTTCTTGTTTTATAAAACTTTTCTGTATTTGAAACACATGGAAAAAATTGACATGCGGACCAAATTAAAAAGAAAAACAAAACACTGCATCATTTCAAAATTTTCTTGCCTTGTGTATTATCTACCTCGGGAACTATTGTTGATTTTCCACACGAACAATATGTACTTTCACAGGTTTTCAGTACTCCCCTTGTTTTAAAATACCTCAGTGTCTTAATCTGGCAAATAATTAAAGTTGAGAGGTTTGTTAGACTGATCTAAATCATAGTATTTTAGTGAAGCATGAGGATGTAGTTGATAAGCTTCTTGTGTGTTGAGCAGAGAGCAACTCTTGTAATTCTATGCTCTTCAAGTTCCTGCTGTGTTAGTAAATACCATTTTGATTCTCCTTTTAGGAATTAGATACTGATTTTACTCACGTACAAAACATGCATTGTGATCAAAGTTAGTTCCCGGACTCCATGCCAGTGAACCTTATGGGGCAAATTGTGACTTTATTTCACTTGCATGTTAGAAATTACTGGTCTTAATGCAAATAAAGAGCAACAAGGAAGAGAAAGCTTATAATTTCCTATGCACGTGGAAAAGTATGGAGTATTTATTTTTCTTTGAATCTTTGTGGTTAATTTTACCTGTGAGGTGGAGAGGGGAAGCCTTTTTTTCTTCTTTTGTCTAGGTCATGTTGGAGCTGCATTGCAAATATTAGGTACAGCTAATAATCCTTTTTTCTTAAATCCTCGTTGAATACCCAGATATTATTGAAAGCAGTTGCTGTTCAACCCAGAAGGGTAATGATGACAGAGCTGGGAGAGATACATTTCAGTTTGCTTCCATTTCTGTGGTTAGAAATAGAAAGAGAGCAGCTTATCCTTTTTGTAGGTCATCTCTCTCTTAAAAAAAAAAAAAGTTTTGGATGTAACAGTATCTCAGGTGATCAATATCAGAAATGTGTTGTTATTGTTGCTTTGATAGGTGTATAGGGACTGTAGCTAAAAAGATATTGCTGGCCAGCTTGTTGCACACATCCCTATTATATTCTGTGTCAAAAGAACATTGAAATTCTATACCTATGTGACAACTGGAGGAGTGGGTTTGTCTAGCTGGAAAGGTTGAAGATTAGTCTCCTGTTTGTGTTCAGAATGACTTATGTGATAAAGCTGGGAATAGTGTTTCACAAATACTTAGAGATCTTGTTTTACAACATCAGATGAAATAGTTGGAGTTTTGTTGCTTCTCCATCCAAATGCTGCTGTTTTCCATGAGTTGGTGGAAAGAATAGCACTATTCTTGAACTCTTAAGGTGCTGCTCTTTTCATGAGGGAGACCAAGAACACTTAAACATCTACTAGATTTTCATTTTGCTGTGCAAAAGGTTTTGCAACCTGAAAAAAACATAGTTATGCTAATGTTAAAAAGAATAGGCAGACTGCTCAGTTTTTTCCCCAAAAGTTCTACTATTTGTGTGTATGTAACTGAACAAATCCTTGCTAAATGAAATAGCTGTGTAGAGATCCAAAGAAAGGTGTCGACCTTTCGCTTCTCTGAAAACATTGCTCAGTCAGTTAAAGGCCAGATTAGTTCTGTTAGTGTCTTTCCTTCAGGCACACAGTCTTTTGTTTGTTAGTATTGTGATTTCTGGGTTGTAGTGTGTTAATGTGTGACTTTTGTTCTTTTATGCCAGACCAGTGAGAAAAAAAAACTCACGTAGTTTTTCATAGTCAGGAAAAGGATCTGTCACTGAATGTTGCTGATCACTCTTTAGTTACAGTTGGTGGCTGTGGTTGGTTGACCTTGGCTAGACACCAGGCCATAAAATGCGAAAAAAACCAACAAACCCTCGTGGGTCAAGATAAAGGCAGTTTAATAAAGCAAAAGCAAAGCAAAAGAAAACAGAAGCATGCAGAAGCAAAAGAAAACAAAAGTTTTATTCTCTACTTCCCATCAGCAGGCGATGTCCAGCCACTTCTCAGGAAGCAGGGCTTCAATACGTGTAGCGGTTGCTCTGGAAGACAAATGTCATAATAATGATTGCCACCCCCCCCTTCTCTTACTAATGTCACACGGTATGGAATATTCCTTTGGCCAGTTTGGGTCAGCTGTCCTGGCTGTGTCCACTCCCAAGATCTTGCCCACCCCCAGCCTACTGGTGAGGGGGGTGCAATGTTGAAGAGCCAGCCTTGATGCTGTGCGAGCACTGCCCAACAGTGGCCAAAACACTGTTGTGTTGTCAACACCATTCTAGCTACCAATACAGAGCACAGCACTATGAGGGCTGCTATGGGGAAAATTAACTCCGTCTCAACCAGACCCAATATAATGACCTTTATCCAATACAAATATCTTCTGTAGATTTTGAATGTCTTACAAACAAGAGGACTCTGAAAGCTTTTTAAGTAAATATAGGAATATTTCATTCCTAAAACAGTCAACCAAAACAAAGCAAACAAAAAATCACAAAGAAACCTCTCACTCATTTTCCCAATGAATGTGCTGAAATAAGAGTAAAGTTTAGGACAGAGAGGTATAAGAGCACGAGTGCTGGAAGTATACCGGTTTCCACACTGCAGGTTTTTAAGTGTCCTAATTGTTCGTGCTTCTTTACCAAAGCTCCAAATTTAGTCCTGTTACAGTGACCTCTGATGTGAAAATATGTTCCAGTGGTCTACTCGAATTAAGGCAGAAAGTGATGGTTCTGCCTACAGATACTGACAATCATTCCATTCCTTCATGAGGTCAGTTGTTGTGGTCTCTTGTATGGAAGAAGATGAGTATGCGCATCTCTATTTGCATTTTTCTGCAAATGTAAGAAATATTAATTTCAATATTCTGGGAAGGAGTAGTAGTTGTCATGAATAGCTACAATATCAATGGCCCAGATAAATGTTACTATATTTTTAGTCAAGAGCAGTTAACTCATCTCAAACATCTTCCAAGTCAAAATAGCCCGCTAGTGTTGTAAGGGACCTATATGTATTTAGTAGCACTACACTGACTGGTAAGTAACTTCAGAAATTTTAGTTGCTTATGCTGAAGATTTCTCTGCTTTTTATCTTGAAATGGCAGTCACAGCAGATTAGATTATACTTGCTATGATAGAAATGTAACCAGTAAATAATTTTTATGTTTAGAGCTAGTTATTTGTGTTGCTTCACTCAAGAAAGAAATTTTATTTTAGTGACAAATTAGATCCTTAAAATTAACAGTGGAAAAAAGTGTTTCAGTTTGGGATAATAAATCTATTATTTAAAAAACTTAAGAGTTTCTTAACATTGATTATATTTCTTTGCCCTTTTCAGTGCAACGATTTTTGCTTCTTTTCTGTGACAGGGTAGAGCTACTTCACTCAGCTGCTTCTTTCTGCTTCTAGCTTAGTGGCTGTTGCAAGAGCAGCGAAGAGGGCTCAAAACCAATTCAACATTTTTGAGTCTGGTGTATGATCTCTTGAGAAATAAAGCCAGCTGTATTCATCACAACTTCTATGCTAAATCATAATATCCCAACATAATTATTTTTCTCAGCTTTTCACTGTCTGTAAAGTTCTGGTGAGAAGTGAAGGAGCTGATGTACCGTACAAAGAAACGTTTGTTGTTTTTCAAGCTGGTTCAGAACTTGGTGGGAATGGTGGGAGGTGAGCATAGAAGTAGTTGCAGTAAAGTTTCTTCTCTGTGGTAATGAGGAAGTTTTGTATGTTAGAATGTTCAGAACATGGTTAGATTATTTTTCCTCTCCTGTCAAACACCAATTTTTTTTTAGTCTTGGGGACATTAAGTTATGCCTTAATTGATTACAGAAATCCCTGGGACACATTGTACAATTAATGTAATGAACCTACGGTTACCATTTACTGAGTAAGCTAATCTTGAAAGCTGTTCCTGCAACTTTCTTAGATTGATATTTGAAGTAATAGAATTTAGAAGTAGTCAGAGATTTCAGTTTATTGCTTGAAGAAAAATCTGGTTGTTTTGGGTTTTTTTTCCAGAAGGCTGTGAGAATGTGAAAATTGCTTTTTAAATGAACTATGGTATCTAATAAGCTAAAAAATACAGAAATAACTCTTAATATGGTGGTAATACATGGTGTATTATGGCGCAGCACAGTGACATTCTCCATGAATATTTCTGCCATAATAAATTGCTACTCATAGTCTGAAAAACACAATTTTAAGAACATGCGCCTGAACTATTATCCCTGCCTCATGGGAATATTAAGTTTTGTTTCCCTTAAGCCTATGGAGTTGGAACATTATCTCAGTATGGCATTTTCCACTTTTAGTGGAACTGAAGCTAAGCATTTGTCTACAATTTCATTTTCTGAAATATTTTTTCTTTAAAATTTATCACCTGTTGACTAGATAGCTATTTTTCTATACTAGGGGTTTGTCTCCCTACTTTATTATTTTAAAAAAAACAAATAACCAAGAAACACCTGTCTCTTTTTTACTCTTACAAGTATTCCAGAATCCAGAAATAGAGTTTTACAACATGAAGTGCCATCCAACCCAGCACTTTCCTGTGCAACTTTAATTTATACTGCTTTTGTACATTACTCATGTGTGGTCATGTACTATTTTTTCAGGTAGCCTGCTACATTTGGTGCACTGGTGTGGCAGTTGCCATTTGAGATCATTGATTTCAGTCTTCTGTAATCACAACTTGCAAAATAGCATTTGTTTAGGGAAAGGTACTAGAAGAAATTAAAATATGTGTAATATAAATTCAAATCAAATAGTAAACTCTTTGAAAGTTCTGCCTAAGTGCTTAGATGGCCAGAATGCAAAAGCATGTAAAGTCCCTGTAGGATGGTATTAATTGTGTATGTTTTCCTGTAGTCCGCTGCATTATTCAATAAATGCATTCTGTTTTGCTAGAAAAATAAATTATTTCTGATGATCATTTTTTTTTCCTCTTCAAGCTCTTAATTCACTGCCATACAAAGTCCATCTTGAAGGGCCTGGGTCCTGCAGGACCAAGAAAGAAAAGCTAATCTTGACATTTCCTAGGCCAGGACTATTTAACCTTGCAACTTAGCTATGGAAAAACATTCTATAAAAAATAAAGGGAGGGAGTGAATGTCATTTTGCATCATATAGCAACTGATTTAAAATAGCAGCACTACAGTCTACCAGTGACTTGACTTTGCTTATTTGTGTAACTTGAACTACTAGAATAACTGAGAATAGCAACAGGTGGTTATTCCCCATGTAGATCTATGTTAGAGGCTTCTAGAAGAGTTTTTCAAATAATACTCTGCAGGCATTTTTAAAGAAAATAAAGGAAGTGTCTGATGCATGGCTGAATTGTTACAGCAGAATAATTCATACTCCTTAAACTGCTCCCTTTGTACAAGCAACCTCAGATATAAGCAGAGAGTAGATATGGTCTGTATGAATTGTTCCAGTGTTTTGTTTCCTGTGGTGTTATTTTGGAGGGAGAGGAGGTCCTTTACATCATGCCAGCCCATGACTG
Organism: Phaethon lepturus; assembly: GCF_000687285.1. Lineage (NCBI taxonomy): Eukaryota > Metazoa > Chordata > Aves > Phaethontiformes > Phaethontidae > Phaethon > Phaethon lepturus. The sequence continues at coordinate 55,391 of NW_010517441.1, forward strand.
AACATGCAGGCATCATAATGTAATCAAAATACAGAAATTTCCTGTTGTATTATGATTGTATTACAGATTTAGCATGCTTGAAAAGCCAAAGGGGACGACAGATTTGCACATCCTGTTACGTGGATTGGATACAATTTATTATGTAATGGAGATATATTGCATTTAACTTTCTTTTGGATTCGGATTCTTTACATAATGCATGGGAATGTAGAGTATATAGGAATATCCAGAAGCAAAGATAAATCCTGCTGTGGTCAGAGAGTTAGATACTCTTACAAAGTTGTCATCTTGACTAGGGAAATGTAATTCAGGTGAGTGGCTTGGCAACAAAAGGCAGCTGTGTGCTAGCACCATGCTGGAGCTGACAGCTTCCTAAACATTCTCTGCCACCCATATCTCCTGTAGTTCCTTTACTTACCCTAATGTGCTTCCTTCTGTTGTGGAATTCTCTTTTTTTTTTCCATCTTTGGTCTTAGCAGTAAAATGCCAAAGGCTACCTTGAGGGATGTGTCTCATCCCTTGAGCTGTTTGTTGTGCAGGTGTTTCCTGGAACTTCAGAAATTTTTGCCCAAGTTACCTAGAGATCCCATCTTCTGTTTGATTACCCACAAATATCTTAGATCCAAATGCTTGAAGCTGCACTCTTTGCAGTCCTTGCATCTCGTTTTTGCAGCTTTTCTAATCCGTGTTTCACTTTTGTCATATTGTCATGTCCATTCTCTATTTCTTGAGCTTTTCATTTCATTAGGAACTTCTCAGTAAGCAAGCCCCATTAATGTTTTTCTTTCCCTTTTTTTTCCTTATTTTATCCTGTTCTTCATCCATCTTTCCCCTGTATCTTTTGTCCATCAAACACTTTTAGCATTCATAATCTGCTTGTCATTGGACTCTCTTTCCTTTCTTGCCTTTTGCTGGTCTGCCTCAGTATATTCCTCAGTATCTCCTCTCCAACTTGGAAAGAAGGAAAGCACGATATAATTTGTTGTGTAAGTCTAAACACTGTGAAGTAAGATATTAAACACAGCAAGTGGCCTGGCAGAAAGTGAATGTACCAAAAATGTATCTATTAAATGGAAGCTCCAATTGAGAGGAGACTGTGAAAAGTGGGAGCGATAGCAAGACAACTAAAGGAAGAATCTGCAAGGTGATGGTAAAGCAAAAGCAAATGAAGATCCTTGGTCATCAGAAGGAGTATTTAATTAACAATGGGACCTATTCTGGGATAAAGAGAGTCCAGATAAATACAGTAGAACCAAAACAAAAAATCTGTGCTGTGTGTAGGAACTTACATGATTAACGAGTTTTTTTGCCATTATATTAGCTAACACATGTATGAATCTCAAAGCTAGGCAGAAAGGTAGTAGTGGCTTTTTAAAAGATTTTTACATTTCTCTTTTTAAGTTAATGCTAAGATTTGGGAACTTCTTTGTGTGAAGATGAGTTGGTTCATCTGAAGTATCTAAAGCTAGATAGATTTGGCCTACCTTCCACTTAAATTTCTTTCCATACTATTTAGTATAAGTGAAGGAACTAATGGACTAAAGGTGACAGCAGGAAACCTGAGTCAGTGGGCATTTATGAAAAGTTAGCCTACATTAACTTGTCAGCTAAGGAAGTAGAATAGCAATGATTTTGGGGAAGGAGGGAGGAACACTTTCAAAGTTTCACATAAGCTGTTTATAACATGACACAAACCCTGATTTGGGGTGGTTTTTTGGGTTTTTGGGGGTATTTTTTGTTGGGGTTTTTTTCCTTGTTTGTTTGGTTTTGGTTTTATTTGAAAGTCCATGTAAGGACTGGGTCTGGTAACCTGTGGAATGGCAAGAGTGGCTCTTGGCAGAATTAGCTGCTCCTGATTCATGGTTTCCATTAAATGTAAGACTTCTGGAAGAAGGAGGGTACCTCCAAAGAAATTCTTGGTTACATGCTTAACCTTTAAAATAGAGGAAAAATACGCTTTTAAGGAACAAATTACTGGTCCATGATCTACATATAATCAGCCTCAGTTAAACTTAATACATCACTGCTTGGGCCTAGATTTTAAAAAGAAAAAGTAGTCTGGAGAAAATTTCAAATACATGCATCATTGCTTTCTTCAAATACAAATCTTCTTTTGAAGACCTTTACGCACATGGTAACTGTTTTGAAAATAACTTTAAAAGATTTCAAAATTAGTAAGTAGATAAGACAAAAATTTTATTTTTTCTTCATGGAACAGGTGGTTTTGGATAGCTATTTTCTTAATAAGTAATAACTCTGCATTTTAAATATGTTAATTACAAACAGTTGTATGGTTATGTTTTTTAAATTTAGCATTGATATGATATTGTTCAAAATTTGTATTTTGAATGTAATGTTGTAGGATGTAAGGCATGATAATTAACCTTTTTAACTATTAAAGACAGTAGTGGTTATTTGCTATCAATTTTTACTTCAGTGTGAGTCTGTTGTATTTCCATTGCTTGGAGAACAGTTGCATACTTACAAGTTCAGGTAAAACTGTGGGATATTATCGTTTCTTTGCATAATATTTTGGTCTTATTATCAAGAAATGACAACTTTCTTTTACTTAGGGCCTTTTGAATTTAGGAAAACAAGATTATTATGTAATTACTATTTTCTTCTTTTTTTTTTTGTTACTTTTAATTTGGATTTTGTTTAACACACTGTTTTCATTTTGTGAGCTTTCCTATGCATGTGCAAAATGTTTCTCCTCAGGCCCCCTTGTATTTCCTGGTCCTATTTTTATGAACCATCGAGAACAGGCTCTAGCCAGAATCAGACCCCATCCAGCACAGCTAAAGCATAAACGGGACAAGCACAAAGGTATTTGGTCTTCCTTATTGGCTAGGGTGGAAAAAAGCCCATCCTCCCAGTTGCTTCTTCCATGCACTGAATCTGTCTTTTCAAAGAACTGCACAAAATGGGTTCTGCCTTTTCTTCTTGTTACTATCTTGTTACCTGAGGAGAAAGAAAACGCATTTAAATGTTGACCTTTTTTTTTAAAGTCTAAATGTTTGGTAGTCTGCATTGTCTTTGTTTTTCTTTCCTTTTTTTTTTTTGATGTAATATGCATTGTCTTTCTATGTGTCTCTTCTCATTTCTAAAGCTGTCTCATTCCTAAGGTTCTTTACTGTAGGAAACTTGAGCACCTTCCAGTCGTTGAGACTGCTGCATTGCATTTGTGTTGTTTTTTTGAACCTTTGTGTTGTATATCTGGGGCAATTGCTTTAACATATCAATTTCAGACTTGTTAATACTAGCATAAAATTTTTCATAGCTATGTTATCTTTTAACAAGGCTTTTTAAAGAAATAAAATATTTAAAATAATGTAAGCAACACCTTTTTTTACTAGCTTTGAACGGGCAGAATACAAATCAAAGTACAGGTTTTATGCTGCAATATTCTTGAGTTAAACATTCTTTTGCAGAATGTAAGTCAGGAGGTGTCTGATATTCCTGACGTTTTTGTATGTCTGGAAGGCCAATTTATTATACCTTGATTTTCTAAATGTGTAATTTTTTCAGATACAAGTGCCTTTTTTTTTTTTTGGAAGAGGTAGTGCATTGCTAAAAATTTCAACTGAATTTATTAAAGTTGAGCTGTATCAAATCTGATCATAGTTTGTATATATCTGTTTATAGATGTGTGTGTACATATATATTTATATATGAAGGATAAATATGTAAAATGTAGGTTACAGACCTGATCAAAGTAGGTGGAAAGCTCCTAAAATGGTGAGGGCCCAGAACGCTTCAACTATTTTTTTTAAAGAATAGCTAAATATGAAAAAAATTGTTTAAATGGCATTTCAGTTGATTTAACAGAAGTTAGTGATAGTTTCTGGCATGTATGCAAACAAATTGTATGACAGTTTGAAGCCTTTTGGGATATGATTTCAGTGTGCGTGTTTGATAGGCCTACGTAGTTACGAACATACTGGATCATGAAAGTTTATTTTAGGGATATAAAAGCAGAATCTGATCCTTTGTATTTGCATAACATATATTCAACCTATTTGGAAAACATATCATCTGAGCTTTAAGTCTTCATGGATTAAACAGAATACCCTATCATAATCTCCTTGGGAAAGATTGGATGCTGAAGGACAAAACATACGGAACTTAAATGCTGTCATTTGAGTGATAGTTTGCTGATGACCAGTGTTCTTGAGCTGGGTACTACTGCTAGTTGTCTTGACCTCATAGGCAAGTTCATAAAGGAGTACTCTTATCCTGCCTACATCTGTACTTATTTGGCATGTGCTAGTAGTTGGAGGTCTCTTCAGTTCAGTTATCTCCTTACAAGAGCTATATTCCTTAGTGTCAGTTTGAGGTTTGCATTGCTTCTTGGGGTTATAAGAACAATGCAAAAGTCTGTACCATGGTGAAAGATTTTGTCAGATGTGCTCTGTAGAACTGAACTTTTATTTTTCCTTGAGGAAGCCTATATTTCACAGAATCACAGAAACACTAGGT
>NW_010517442.1:0-326 GCF_000687285.1 Phaethon lepturus
TGGAGCAGACGGCAGCTGTGAGCCGCGACACCCGGGCCAGGGGCGGGGTTACTGCTTTTGAGGGAGAAAGCCAAATTTTGGGGCTTTCTGGCCCTGCCCAATGCTCGCGCTGAGTGCTGTCCTCCCGCCGTCCTCCTCCTGCCCCCCACTGCCACAGACCTCACACCGGACCCTTCCCTCAACAAGTAGCGCTGGATTTTGGTATCTAAAGTAGCAATTGTGCTCCAATGATGAAAAAAAGCTGTCAGCTATCCCTGACAAAGGAGGGCTGTTGAATGCCCCGTAATGGCAGGGGGGCCGGTCGTCCTCTACCTTTACACCGCACG
>NW_010517442.1:357-35605 GCF_000687285.1 Phaethon lepturus
ATGAATTTAAAGCTGTTGGCCCGCAAGACAGACGCAGGCGTCATGCACCTCCATTAGCTGAAAGTCTCTGGTTTAGTTCAGGGTTCGCGATGCCCCAGCAGGACTAAGAGCCTCCATCCCGAGCTTGCCTAAATCTCAATGCGTACAGTCTCTGCGTCCTGTAGGACAGCATGAGGAGGGTGGGGGTCTCCAGCACTGGGCTGTTAAAACCCTAATCTATCTAATCTGTCCCTAATCTGTGGGATTTCTGTTGTTAATACATCAAGTCTCTGTTAGCAGAGGATAAGTTTACAGGAGAATTTCACCTGGCGTTAGCAATCACTGGCAACGCGTACATTTTACTAGAGTAGATGCATAGATGTGCAGTAATCAAAACGAGGAGGTGTGTCCAAGAACACGAGCTTTACCCCCCCAGACTGTCAGCATGGGTATTGCTGCTTTTCACGCAGGTTTTCAAACATTTCGAGGCTTTCAGATTTTCATTTTGATAACTCTGTGTGTGCATGTGTGCGTGCATGTGTGCGTGTGTCTGTGCAAACACCACAGGCATGGCTTTAATTCCTTTGAAATCCGAAGCTGCCAAAAGCCGTCTGGGTAGGTAGGCTCTTTGCCTGATGCCTCCCGTAATCTGACAGAAACTTTGCTGTTCTCTGTCAGTGCTTGAGGGGAAAGTTGTGAGGTGTGATATCAGGGCATATGTGGATCTGTTCATCCTGAGCAATGCATTTTAACGAGTTGCAGCAAATAGTGTAAAGAAACCTACAGGTATTACATTAGACCAGCTGAACCTAATTTTATTTTTAAGTTTTATTCAGAAGCATCACATAGCAAGTAAACATCAAAATATAAGTTTAGTTACAAACTAGTTGTTTCTTATTTTTTTTTTCCAGTCCCCTTTTGCTTTCTTTTACGACCACATGAAACTTGAGAAGCCATCTAAAGCTAAATCATTTAGTGGAGTTGGGCAATTCCCAAGTGTCCAACAAGAAGGCCTGGTTTAGGCTGCGATGGCCACTGTCATTCCTGGTGATTTGTCAGAAGTAAGAGATACCCAGAAAGTCCCTTCAGGGAAACGTAAGCGTGGTGAAACCAAACCAAGAAAAAACTTTCCTTGCCAACTGTGTGACAAGGCCTTTAACAGTGTTGAGAAATTAAAGGTTCACTCATACTCTCACACAGGAGAGAGGCCCTACAAGTGCACACAACAAGACTGCACCAAGGCCTTTGTTTCTAAGTACAAATTACTAAGGTATTAAACTCTATTTATCTTTCAGATTATATTATCTATTTTATGTTGGCCGTGTTAAGCCGTGTAAAAGTATATATTTGTGTACGCCTTCAGCTGATTGCAGAGAGGATGTGTTAATTAAAGTAGCCATTGGATTGTTTCTAGAATTCTAAATTACCTAAGTTTGCAAGCTAATGTCTTTGATTTTGTTTCTTAATTTGTTTTCTGCTTTTGTTTTCTGTTTGTTTGTTGTTTTGTTTTTTTTTAATGAGCGTAGAATTTTCATTTGTATAAGGAATTGTCACAAGAAAAAAAAGAGTATGGACTGAAAATTTTTTGGCTATGGACTTTTACATGACTACTTTCATACTTGCCCATATACCCCTGTTACAGTAGCTAAAACCTACCAAAACTAAAGTGTCAATTTAAGAGAAATGGCTCGCGTTTTGCTATATTTAAATTTGTCGAACTGTCTTTGTAGTGTCATGCTTTCAGTTAAAAGGTTCTGTTGCAAAGCAGCCCTTAGTGTAGTATTTAGCTGCCATTAAAAAATGAGCACGTGTGTTTTTTTGATCAAAATAATTACTTACAGAATATATCTGTGTTTAAAGGCATATGGCTACTCATTCTCCTGAGAAAACCCACAAGTGTAATTATTGTGAGAAAATGTTTCACCGAAAAGATCACCTAAAGAATCACCTACATACACACAATCCCAACAAAGAGGCCTTTAAGTGTGAAGAATGTGGAAAGAACTACAATACCAAGCTTGGGTTCAAGCGTCACCTGGCTTTGCATGCTGCAACAAGTGGTGACCTCACCTGTAAGGTATGTTTGCAGACTTTTGAAAGCACAGGAGTGCTGTTGGAGCACCTAAAAACTCACGCAGGCAAGTCATCGGGTGGAGTGAAGGAGAAAAAACACCAGTGTGAACACTGTGATCGTCGGTTCTACACCCGAAAGGATGTCCGTAGACACATGGTAGTGCACACTGGAAGAAAGGACTTCCTCTGTCAGTACTGTGCACAGAGATTTGGGCGGAAGGATCACCTCACGCGCCACATGAAGAAAAGTCACAACCAAGAACTTTTGAAGGTCAAAACAGAGCCAATGGACCTTCTAGATCCCTTTACCTGCAATGTTTCTGTGCCTATTAAGGATGAGCTGCTTCCAGTGATGTCTTTACCTTCCAGTGAACTGACATCAAAGCCATTTACAAACACTTTGCAATTAAATCTCTACAACACTCAGATTCAGTCCATGCAGAGTTCTGCATCTGCACACCAAATGGTTGCCACATCTTTACCATTGGGAATGCCTTGTCCGATAGATATGGAGTCTGTCCACCCTTCTCACCAGCTATCGTTGAAATATCCGCTTGGTACTACCTCATACGCAATTTCTATGCCTGAAAAAGAACAGCCATTGAAAGGGGAAATCGAAAGTTACTTAATGGAGTTGCAAAGTGGTATGCCTTCTTCATCCCAGGATTCTCAAGCTTCTTCATCAAAACTAGGGCTGGATCCACAAGTAGGGCCACTAGATGATGGGTCTGGGGAGGTTTCCCTTTCCAAGGGCTCTGTTCCTATTAGTGAACCTCTAAACACCCCATCGTTGGACTTTTCTCAGCTGTTCAACTTCATACCTGTAAATGGCCCTCCCTATAATCCTTCTGTTTCAGTGGGAAACCTTGGAATGAGTTATACGCAAGAGGAGGCACATTCTTCTATGACTCAACTTCCACCACAAACCCAGGATCCACAAGATCCTAGCAATAGTATAGGTCTTGGGTCTCTGCACTCGTTGTCAGCAGCTTTCACAAGCAGTCTAAGCACAACCACCACCCTACCACGATTTCATCAAGCTTTCCAATAGGATGTACAAAGCTGGCTTGTTACTGTCTATTTGTAGAAATGCCTTAGGTGACCATTTTTAACTTAGTGCCTACTATAAGACATTATAAATTCTCTGCTTTTGTACAGTACCAATCTCATGAAGCCAGTAAGAAATTTAAATTAACTTTTTAAAAATGTTTTTGAAAGTGTTTATTCTCAGCTGTGTTTACTTTGTTGTTTTTTTTTTTTAAAGTCTCATTGTATTGTTTTCATTTTCACTGCCAATTGACACATTTAAAGTGTTCAGTAGAAAGTCATCCCAAGCAAACTCTCAACATTCATCCCTTTTTTAAAACTTGTTCAACCATACCAGCTATCCTGGTTTATTGATGTCAGTGGTAGAACTACCACTTTTACCTTTTAATATATTTTAGTATTTGCAAAGAATCCAGTTAAAATACGTATCACAAAGGTTCCTGAAGATTTGGGAAAAAAATTCTCCAGTCCCTTTCCAAACAAATCCTCTTCCCAAATGGTGACACATCTGATCTGTTCTATAATGACAAATCTAAATTTTTTTAAAATAAACGTAGAGTTCAGATTTTTCTGAAAACTTGTGTGTGTGTATATAGAAGTCCATATATACACATGTACATATATATAGCATTTTGACTTGTATTGAAGTCATTATAAAAGGTGTTAAGGATTTTGCCATTTTCTGGCTTAAATTTTTCTGGCCTGTTATGGATAGTGGAAGAAAAAAAATTAGTTTAATTCTCTAAAACCATGGCTGAACAGAATTTTCAACAGAGAATCTCTGCTTGCCTAAATGACATGTTTCAAGTTGAATTTGGAACTATGTTGTTGTGCTTTCATGACTCTGGTAGAGGGAAACAGGCAAAATTAATAGCTGATCTTGAAATATAAAAGTGTTGTAATTTAGTAATGCAGAATATTTTGTCGCAGTTTTTGTTTTAATTCTTAACTTGCTGTTTTTTCTCTTTAGTAGCATAGAAAGAGTACTGCATAGGAATCTTCCAGTAGTGTATTCACATTTGTAGGCATCAGTCTTCTCCCAGCTGCCACCACCAAAGGGTGGATCAAGTCCAGCCAGAAAGTGTGTATCTATTTTCGGTTCAAAACTAGTGTGCAGTCAGAGTGTGAATGTAAATTTGCAAATACCAGTTTTTGTTTTGTTTTGTTTTTATTGGAATGATCTTTTCAGTTGTGTTACATGGTGTGTTATGTCCTCCTAAGCAACAAGTTAGATGTTAATCACACTTTCTACACCTGGGTACTTGGTTAGGGACTTTTTGCCCATTGCCAAGATTTAAAGACAGGACTCTTAGGAGTGAAGTAAAAGCATATTGCTTACACCACTTTTACCTAATGCAATATATTCTATTCCCCAACCCCTAATAACCAAAAGAGGAAAAAAAAAAAACACCACCCCTGTGATGCATGAAAGCAAACTAGATTTGCTGTAATTCAACAATAACACTCTTTTCCTTGTCATTTTTGTACAAGGAATTAAAAAATAGAAATCACATACATTAATATCTCTTGAGCAATAATGAGGCTTTACACAAGGTTTTAAGTGGTTAAACTAAATATACTTCACAGAAACAAAAGTTGCTCCCATTTAAGGAGCTCATGCTCCAGATGTTTTATCAGTAGCTCCTACTTTTTTTTTTTAATTCTAGGAGCAATATGCAGGTGTAGTTTTACTATTTTATACATATGTGTATTTAAATTTTATTACTGAAAGATAACATTTTTATAAATGTGTTTGTGTTCCAAAGGCATTAAAATAAGGATGTATTAATAAGGAAAATACCTTTTGAAATTCTGCAAACTACTCCTAGATTTGGGTTTAGGAGCACGTTATCTCAAAGTGGGCTTTTAGCTCTGCTTCATGACTGCTTCCTCTGGTTTCTGTGAAACAGATTGCTCGCTTACTTACATCTTTAGTTGAATGATTTGTTCAATATTGCTTTTTTTCTCGTCACCTTTCTAAAGGAAAGAAAAACACAGATGAACAGAGCACAAGGCGAATGCAACCGAATGTAACTCTAGTTTAAATCAGCAACCATAATGCATCTAAGAAGAACTCGGGTTTATCCTCAATCCTTTAAATCAATCTGAGATGAAGATAAATGGACTTAGTCCCTGCAGTGGGCCGTGTCCCTCGTGGAGCCGAGCATCTGCAACTCCCCCCTGCAGCAGAGGAAAGTTGCGAGCGCTCGGCGTCCCGCGGCCGGCCCAGCAGCACTGCCTGTCCTGGGCAGCCTCTGGCACACAAATCTCCAGTCTGTAGTGACTGTTCTATCAGTCTCAGTTGCCGATTAGGCTTGATTAAAAAACCAAAACCCAACAGACACTTTGCCAACACCCATTTCTTAGCGCGTAGCCAGAATCCTTACTACTTTGTTCGTGCCTTAGCTTCCTGAAAAGGGATTGATATTTCACTTTGGAGTTAGACGTACATTTCACTTGAGAAATAGGGACCTCAGACAAGATATTGAACCTCATTCAGTCAGGGTTTCAGTGGGTGGCTGCGCCGAGTGCGTTTGCCACTGAACTAGGATGTATGGTAACGTGGAAGCAGACTGACACTGTAAGCAATACTACCACCACCGGAGTGCTTTTGAGTATCACTTAGGCAGGGTTGATATTGGCCACTACTAAAATGTCAGTTTTTAAACCCTGTTTTCTCGATTTCAGATGGATTCTCGGCGGGAGGGGGGAGGGCTGGCTGATCATGCACCACTCTTTGTGCAACTTCTAAACTTCTAGTAAGGTTTGTTTGGTTTTTTTTAAATATATATATTTTTGTGTACTTGTTGCTTGTGCTTTATTTAGTAGTAAATTGTGGAATAGAGTGATTTATTGTTAATTTGGCAGTAGCGGTTTTTAAAAACCATATACTGACTGAAACATGAGCCAGAGCTGATTGCTTTATTAAGCTAATAATGAATGTTAAGAGTACATATTTTCAGGATCATTTGCCTAGTGAGCTAAACATGTATTATAGGCCAATATTTTTTAAAATAAAGCTTGGTCAACCTCTATGTTACACATATTACAAGATATAGCACTTTCAAAAAGAAAACCTAAACCTTTTAAGAAAATTTCTTACAGGTTATGCTTTTTATTATAAAACCTTTTATTATAATTTGTTTCAAGTGCCATTAGATTACATATATGTAGGCCTTTGGTATAATGCTTTGTGTACAAAATGGTAGACATTGTAATTTTAAACAGGTACATTTTTACAGTGTTTTCTTATCAATTTGCTATATTGCACAGAACCAGTGTGTCTTTCTTAAGGGTTTTACAATGGTTTTTACTAGGTTTACATGTTTCAAACTACACTGTCTTCTACTGCCATTTTGAATACCAGTCAAAAAAAATTAGGAGTTTGTTGTCACCAATTGCAAACTGTGTCCTCTGGAGTTCTGGATGGTAAACTATGGCAAAAATGTTTAACATGCAGTATTTGATACAGATTTTTTTTGTCATATCCTATCATCGCTATGCTGCTGTCTGAAGTTAACGTAGGGCCTGATCCTGCATCCATAAAGGTCGAGGGGAGCAGGATTGCATCCTTCGTTATGTCTGTCTCATACACTGGTTTAGCAGCTCATCCTGTATTCTTCTCAGTCTAGAGATAAGCCTCTGAAATAAATGTACTTATCTGGTGTGTAGTAAACCATATAGGCTTAGCTGCCCATCCTGCATCGTCCCAGTGTACAGTTAAAACCAGAGCCTACTTAGGATCACGCTCAAATAACGCCAAATAATGCCACAGTAGTTCAAAATGTGTTTGGATAGTCCCAAAGCTTTTATGCAAAAAGGGTGTCTTACTTTTGTTGGAAGGCAGTGTCTTTTGATAACAGTTATCTAGCCCTGGAAGTGACACAGAACTATTGCTAATCATATGTAAACACTTTTCAGTATAAGCTTCAGTGGTACAGTTGAACCAGAGTGAATGTTTATCTCCTCAGAAACACTCCTGCAATATTGTTATATTGGATCATGCTGCTAATGTAACTTGGGATACAACTCCTCTCATGGTGCTACAAACCTCCCTGTCTCATTCAGATGTATTTTTACCCATAGAAAAAAGGACTATACTAGACCTATAGTTGTATGATATATTTTTATACTGTGACTTAATTTGTCATTAATGAACTTTGTGCAACACCACAATGTATTCATATGCACTTGCAAAAGTAAAATTTTGAACATGCAAATTTAAACGCTGACAAGCCCAGCTCTTGTTCACAAAAATAGGTGACTGCTAGTTAAAATTAAATGTGGGCTTTTTATATGGTGTGGAGTGAAGAACATACTGTATATTACTAAAAGCCTTTGAATTCAGACAAAAACTGGGAAAAGTATATTGGGGAATGATGACACACCCAAACATGACTCGGATTGCTGAAATTATATTTTTAGCTAGTGGAAAAATTGTTTGAAAACCTGTATGCTAAAATCTTTTAATGATAAAGTTTTGAGTCAAAAATAGAGGGAAAAAAAGAACACAGAAAACCCTGCATTCCAGACCGAATTTGTATATGTTTCTTGCATTTAAAATTTGCTATCCTGTGATATGGGAAATCAAGTTGCTTATCATGTATATGTACTTTAAAATGTATTCACAAACTACTGTTGTATTTGTATAAAATATAGACAAAAAGATTGCATATATATTTTTGTGTATAAGCTCTGTAAAATAGCAATCACATTATGAAGCTGCAGCAGAACTTCATTTTAAACATTCACATCCAAAGAAACAGACTATTTATTGTCCACATACCCTGATTATAAAATATACCTTGCTGCTATTAAACAATAGTGCTGCAGCTTCTTGTGGCCTACAGTGTTATGTTTGCTGTACAAAAATATGTGAACTCCACAAAATATATCAATAAAATTACAGAATGGTTTTAGTTAATGAATAACTTATGCCTGGCATTTCAATAGATAATCTTGATCTGCATGTTTGGGATTATAATAAGTAAGTACAGAGTACATCCAGTTTTGCTGGGTGTAGATTCTGAGTTTGCAAAGGTATAATTGTCTTTCTAATTTGACTGGTGAAATGTCAGTTTTTCAGAAAATCTTAAAGCATAAGTATCTGCGTTTCATTATTTCACCAAGGAACAAATTGGATGATGCTACTGTGACTGTGACAAGGCAGATCTGAACTGATGGAAGCAATTGAGTTTGCACTTTGAAACACTGTGAGACACTGGAAGGTAAGTTTGGGGTTTCCATGGTGGGACCGATCATTCAGGAGACGTAGGTGAGTGATTCTCCATCACTTCAGGTTAATGCAAGTCATTTACATTGATTACTATAGCTTGCAGGATAAACTAGATGCAGTACGTAGGTTGTCTCTCTGAGATATTTCCGGGAGAAAGTCAGTTGCATTGATCCCATAGACCTCCCATCTGCCTGTGAGACTGCCGAAGAAGTCTGACTAATGCACTGGAGGGAGAGGTGCTACGCAGCCAGACGAGCAGCCTGCTCGCAACTGCAGAAAGTTGCCTCTCTGCTGGTTCCACACAGTTGCTCCCTAGCGTAGACTGTTTGCCAGGAAAGTGAAAGACCAGCATTTCACGTTTCATTGCTTTTCGGAACATATTTTGTTAACATCCTCAGCATTGTCTGTGTTTTCCTGCTTTTAGGTTCCTTTTAGGCTCTTTTCCAAGCCTTGACTTCAGATTTCTTGCTGTAACATAGCCTGAGAGAAATGATTGTTACAGACAGTTGTTGGCTTTCGCCTTCTCCGTACACAGAGAACGTGTACGTTCCTTTCTTGTGATCCCTACCCTTTTCCTCTGACCTGACTTACCACTTCTGTGTCACAGTTTTCTAACTTGCTTGATAGGGTTGGCCGTGTTATATCGAGAGTCAGAAGCTCTACAGATGCTCTACAATATTAAATAATGCTACAAAACCATTTATCCCCCACCACGAGAGAAAACCACCCTATTATCTCGCTGTCATAGCTGGTCTCAACCACCGTTACTGAGTTAACATGTCCTCCTTCCAAACAGACACCCTCTAGGAACTCCATCAGCCTCTGTTAACGTGGAATATGATTGCGTGGACGGTACCTATGTTATATCCAGAGATCTCTTGGCGCAGTCCCTCCAGAGCTTTCCTTGTTAAATTCAGAGCCACGGGCATCTTCTCTCTCTCCTGTAACCCCCCCTTTCCCAAACTTGGTAAGAAAGTACAGAAAAAGTGTCCTTCAGTATCCTTTATACCTGATCTCGCTGTCCTCCAGGAGTGGAAGAGGACTATTCTGGTTTCCCCCTTCACTCTCCTTCTTTTCCTTCCCATGTACAAGCATGCCCTAGGATAAACAAATTTTTTTTGACAGAGAAATCCAGAACTGTGATACAGAGCTGCTGCTGGACTAGCAAGAACGGAGCAGCTACACGCTGTTGGCTTCCCCGCTTTGCAAATCAAAGCAATGTATAAAATCGGATAGAAATTAAGTTTTCCAAAGTGGCAGTTGCTGTGGTTGGCACAGCAAGGGTTGGCGATCACAAACGGGCAAGTAGGTCAGCAAGATAAGTGCTATTACAAAACTAAGTCTGTGCTTAGAAGTTTGAGAAGTGTGTTGGAGGATTAACTGCTGCTTATTAAAATTAGCTGGGGCTGTTAGCAATAAACAGCAATGCTGTTACTTGTGTTTTGAACAACAGTGGAAATAGTGGTGTTGAAAATGACACGCCCCAGCAGTAGCGTGAAGTTTGAAGTTCCTGCTCATGTGCTGTATCCCAGGTAATTCACTATAAACTTTCTCTACTCCTAATAAAGGTGTAACATCTTGCCCAGTATTTGTATATAATTACGTTTATTTGTTGTAGTACCTGTGTGTCTTCAAGAAACTACCATTTTCAGAGAAGTATTAATTAACTTACTTAACAGTTGTGTTCTTCGGTGTCATCATCATCCCACAACATTGTCACCTTTGGGGGGACACACACACATTTCTGTTATAAGATCACCAGCTACAAAGCTAGTTTGCCTCAGAGGGCACTGAAGAGACACCAGTTGTCAGCTGAGCACTCTGAAAACAGCACTATAGTAATGCACACAGTGGCTGGGCTGGAAGTCACTGGAATTGATCCTTGATGGTTTGCCCACGGCACTGATTTTCACTGACTGTTGCACTGAGCTGGAGTGTACAAAGAAGAAGAACGGTTTAGTGTCATTTTCATATAAATCACTCGGATTTCTGCTTGACGTGTGTAAAATAATGCAGAGAACCTGAATAGTTGCAGTTTCTGAAGATCAGTACATTGGTTAAACATTTGTATATGTATACATACGTATATACATATGTGCCTCTGTGTGTACATGCAGATACGTATGTGTACTTGTCTGTATGCACGGGGGGGTGGCAATCAAATCTGGAAAAGTGGAGAAATGAGTTTTATTTTATTCTACTTCTGAAAGTTTAAGCCTGAAGTTTTTGTGTCAAGTCCAAAATGAATCATGCAGTTTGTGGTTTCCCAGGCAAGTTGGCAAAGTTTCTTCCAAATACTTGATTAATCTATGAGAGACAGCAATTTATCTATGGGGCACACAGACTCCTGCGAGGAAGGTGTTTGTCAGCTGTCCTTGTGTAGTATTAGATACAATTTCAACAGAAAAGTTCCATAGGCTGCGCCTCTGAAATTAAGCTCAACTCTGGCTTACTGCCTTTGTGTTAAATTGTTACACATATGGTCATGGGTAAATCCTTAATTTCCCTCTCAAATACTTGCGTTGAAGATGAAACTAAAATGCAGACTCTATACGGTTAAGGGGGCATGCCATAAGTGAGCAACACCCAAGCTCTATCATAGGAATATCAAATACCAAACATTAACGACAAATAAACGCAGACTAAACCCCCAAACTCACTGAAGTCTGGCCTCACCTAAAAATTGTCTCCTCTTACTTTGTCAGTGCCTGGCTCCTTAGGCCACTAAGCCATGGGATTCACCAATAATTTACATGCTCTGTTCAGATTAGGCATATTTTTTCTTCAGCAGTATTTTTACAAGCAGCTGCTTCTTCCTCCCCAGTGCAACCCATCTAACAATGTACTTGAACTGGGTGACCCATTTTAATCGGGCAGGTTTAACACTTTATAACTCCTGATAATTTGCAGCGCTCCACCATAGTGCCCGGGCCACCGCTTCAGAGCCACGGAATTTAGCTGGCCCTCTTCCCCCTTCCCCTCCGTGCGGCTCTCTGGAGGTGTGGTGTGGTGGGGACCCACGTCCGCTGCCGCGCTGCGGGGCTGGGCGTCACCGGTGGCAGTGGGATTGCGCGAGCTGCTGGCAAAGACCGACCCTTTTATCCTTCAGTCCAAGGCGTCGGCATTAAACCTGCGATCCTGGGAAAGCGGCTGTCCCCAAGCGGTGGAATAGCACTAACGCTACCCCCTGAGCCCCTTGCTGTAGGGGATGCGTTTTTCTCGTTAAAGCATTGGGGCTGTTTTCTAGCCCTTAAGCTACAAGTCTCAAATTCCACCATTGCTTTTCGTCATCAATCCGTGACCCAGCGAAGGCAGCTTTGCTCCAGGGGCAAGACTGCAAAACCACTCTTGGACCGTTTGGCCGAAAATACGGCATGGGGTGCCTGCCCTGTGACAGCAGTAAACCTGCCCGGATAGGCACCCGTCTGCGTGGCCAGAGAGCATCGCCATGGGTCAGCGCCCGTACTACACACTTCATCATTTTTATCCCTACGTTTAGATTCTCTTAGTGTGTTTCAAGGTGCTTTTTTCCAACTGTGATGTTAATCCACAGCAGCACGTCCCAGATTGTTATCCCTGGTCCACTAGCGGTCAGCGAGGCCCCAGTAAATCAGCTGTGAAACCTCACTTGCCACGCTCGTGCCTCCAGTTAAAGCCTCAGCGTGTTCAGGTAAGGAGAGCCTTGGACACGCGGAGTAGCCTTACTGGGAGGGAAAAAAGCATCACGCAACTGTTCGGCAATGTATGTTTGAAACTTGATCTTATTATTTATAAATTAGGGTTTAACCTTTTAGAATGTTTATTATTATGTCTCTGTTCCAAAGATCAGCTGTAAAACAGCATCACAACTCTAGCAGAAATATTTATTCTTTGCATTTGGGTTTACCTCTGACTGCTTTAATGAAAACTTGCCTGTGTTTGCTATTCCAAGGTGCCATTTCTCTCACCAAAACAAACTCTAAAGCGCGAACAGGATTCTTTTCTGGCTTGTGCTTGTGGTAAAAAACCCTGTTATTCAGTGGCCTGTCTTCAAGAGCAAGCCTGTGTGTGGACTGGCTTCAAATAATGATGGTGCTTACACCTGTGTGATGGATCATATCAGAACTGCTTTCAGGCAACTCTGAATATCATTTGAGGTCTCTGCGACTGGAAGCAAGATTTTTTGGACCATGAAACACTGTAGGCGTAAGGAAGAATGTAGGTTCATCCTCAAGTCCTGAACTGAGATCACAGGGACTGACAGTAAATGGAGAAAAAAGAAAACTTTGATTTGAATCTGTGAAGAACACCTCTCAGAAGTCACTAAGGGACAGGCTAAGGTATTGTGTTGTTTTGAGAGTAGGACTGTAACTTATGTACTGAAGAGATAAATTGACTCCTTTAGCAAGATAATAAAGTAATTTAGTAGAAACACAGTGCTACCTCTATATTGTAAAGCAGTTACACCGGACAGCCAAGCCTTCAAGGGTTTGTTACGTGGTACACCAACCAAATGTACAAAGAAATAATGTAATGATTGTGGAGAAGAATATAACGATACACTCTTAAACTCTCCGAAATCTGTTCCAATCCCCAGTTCTGTCCTGTTTTAGACAAAACTTGGCTGTTAAGAACCACAACAGTTGATGCACCTTGATTGAAATGGAACTCTGGCATTTGGTACGTGTCTTCTGTTGTGGTGGGTTACAGTCCTTTAAGGACCTTCGGTATCAGGGGTCACTTCTTCTGTCCAGCAACTCAACGGTCAGCAGCAGTAACCAACAGTGATGGCAGACGACGAGTTTCTATATTGCTGATGCACAAGTGAAATACAAATGGCTGAACCAAGCAAGACCGATTCCATGTTCCTTCTCGGCTGGAAGCGCAGATTAGGTTGGGCAGCTGTTGCAGCACGGGATGCACAGGCACGAGTTACCTGTAGAAATATGACACACAAGCTCGGAACAAAACCATCGCTGCCGCAGGTTACGGTGGCTGTGACGTATTGCGTAGCTGTGACGTATCGCAGCCCTCGGGACACAGACTGTGTGTTTCCCTCCTGCTGCTTGTAGAAGTTCCTGTTGCGTTCTCTGCCGAGGACTTCTGGGTTCATGCAGCTTCCACCTCGCTCCAGGAAAGGGCAGCGAAACGGGAGCAGCGCGGCTGGAGGCTGCTGTGGTGTCCCGGGGGAAGGGTGGCCGGGAGGGAAGGGGCAGCTTGTCCCCCGCAGCCGGGCTCCGCTCCGAAAATGGCTCCCTGGGCCGTGCCGCGGCCCCCTCCTCTGGCAACGCCGGAGCTGAACGAGGCTGCCAAGTGCGGCAAGGACGTCGCACAGCGGCTGGGTCTCGTGGGAAGCCGCTGGGCTCTGTCATCAATGGATTACAGGAGAATAACGTTCGTTACGAATAAAAGCCTGGTTGCTTTTAAATCTGCTTTAAGCGTGTTCACATTGAAAGGCATTGGATGTCCCCCTGCTCGACTCCTCAGCAGTCAGCTTAAGATAGGACAGTAATTACGTTAAATCTGTTTAGGTCCCAAAATATGCCCTTCTTCCTATTCAAAATTTCAGTGTATTCCCCAAGAACAATGCAACATCCCTGCCATCACGGGGCAAATCAGAAAGGTTTCTAGCAGAAAAGGGTAACAAGAAAATTACCAAAAAAGGGACAACTGGAGGGCGGGGGGGGGGGGAAAAAAAAACAGAGTTTGAACAAAAATTAGTAACAAAGGTCTGGTATATCCTTCTGGATGAGACTTCAACCAAAGAAATTTGGGAACAGCCCTAATCTTGACCCTCTGTTTTATGAACATAGATTTTACTGCTGTGTTCTACAGCATCCAAAATCTCTATATATGCTCCTATGGTTGTCAGCTTAACAGGTCCACTCCGAGGCCCTTCATGCACACATCCTTCCAACTACTCCTCTCCCTCAGCCAACTTCCCCTCTGAACCTTCTCTGCCACCTTAACCAGGTGAAAATGGGTTGTAACAAGTGCGTTTCTCCCCTGAGAAGGCTGAAGTTCTTGGAGAATTCATAGCAGAGATGTCTCTCTCTGCTGCTTTTATATACGATAAGGCACAGAAGTCCATGCAAGAATTAGGGCCCTAACAGCACTCAGAAAATAGGCATAAAAAATCCTTTCTCTCTCCAGTACAGGTTCATCTGCTTATACTGCAGCTTTTCACTTCCATCACAACTCGCCTGCCTCGAAAACTTTCTCTGCAAAAATGGGAAGTGAAGGCTTTTGCATACAAGCATAAAATCACACTGCTGCTCAGAAGAGGAGGGTAAGATATTTCTCATCTCCATGGCTTACTTCACTGCATATTTAAAACTACACTAAAGCTCCTTCGGCCTTCCCCTCGCCCCCAAAGCATCCCTGACGCTGAGCGGTGCCTCCAGCCGGGCAGCTGCCCGGGGAGGGGGAGCAGCAGGGTATTACCTGGCTGGATTCTGCTTTACAAACAGAAAGCTCGCAGCGAGGGACGGCACCAGAGGAGTCCAGCGGCCTCCTGTAGTATTCCAGTCGCTAGGAAAGAGGAGCCTTGTGTTGTCCGGCAGTCTCATCTGCCTGCAGGGACCATCCCACCCAGGGCCACTGAGTGGCCCCTCTGGCATCCCCAACTCTTTGCACTCTCACTTGTTAACAACTCCTATAGTGCGTATTAGCACCTATTTATCTAGTTCTTTCCCCAGCCTATCCGTTTCACACTGGCAGGTGATAACCCAAATTCCCCATTCTCATTCATCTCTGGTCCAAGTTAGCTTCCCTGTGAAATGCGGTGACAAATTTCTCCTGATAGTCCGAAGTCTCAGTAGGAGGGAAGATCTCCGTGGCTGATTTGCTGCAGAGTGATGCCTTTGAAACCCTCTGGCTGAGCTGATCTAGAGTTCAAGTAGGGTCAGAAGATGCCTTTGGGACATTAGGTTTGTCTGTTGAGGTGAACAACCGAACCCATCTCAAGGTGGAGAATGCTCCAGTTCTGCTTGCGCATATTCTGAAACCTTCCTCAGCGCATCTGTGCTGCATCTTACTCATCCAAAGAAGCACAACAAAAACAACAGAAAACACCAGGAAAACTCTGCAGGAACTGCCTGTGGAGCCAGTGCTGCCCAGAGGTAAGCTCTGGAGAAACAGGCACCACCAATCTTCGAAGTCCCATGGTAGGACCTGTATTGGCAAAGCTGACATCCAGAGGAAGGTTCTGAAGGGCGAGGAGGTGGGAAATGGGGACCAAGCTTTCCAGGATACTTGTCAACGTGTGCAGAAAGATACTTGCTGGAATATTCAAAAGCACTTAGCTGTACAGGTCCCATATGGGTGCTCTGATGCGTGGGCAGTACAGCAGGTACCAAACACTAAGACAGGAGCACTGTGAATATGTGGAAGCAGGGCCAAAAGAGCAAGAGCAAAAACACTGGGACCAGCAAGGCAAAATTACATTTGTTTGATTTCTGCCAGAACAGCTCTGTAAATTTAGCAGTAAGTTTACTAAGGAGGATTCAGACATAAAATACACACCTGTAGTAACTGCGTGGGGTGTGATGGGAAGGTGACCAAATACTTATGCATAATTCTAGTTACTATATCCAATGGACGACAGAGAGCAATCATTTGTCTTTACGCTGCCATTAAGGTTGCTGTCCTGCATGGGCAGAGTTGAGCAGCCAGACCAGTCTCCTTGTCTCAGTCATGTTTAAGTGGCAGGTTTCTACAATCGCACTTTTATATGTAGCTATGCCTGCCATAGCCACATCAAACGCTCGCACTCACCACTTCAGCTGCTTCCCTGACAATGACTTTGAGCTGTCTAATGCATCTGATGATGATAGTGCCCGCCTGGAGCCATGGTGAAACACATTCACCAATCACTGCTTTATTTACTCATGGGGCTTTTTGGTAGAGGCATTCAATGGGCAGAACATCTTTCTTTTCTCTTGAGATTAGAAATTTTGTGAAATACGTGTGAATTTATTTTTTTTTTTAGCTTTAAATCCATTAACCTTGACTTTCTAGAGATTTACTTCAGGGTTGGAGCAGAATGTTTCCAGGTGAGCCTGATTGGGTTCAGCTAGTTGTGGCAGATGCAGTTCATTTGGGTGTGGGAGGGAGAATGGTGAAGAGAGGATAAAAGGCTTGGGAAGGCACTGTAGAGTCCTTTCTGTCAGGGAAACTTTCTAGTCTTCTGTCTTAGTAACTGCCTTTTGTTTTCTCCATCTTATTATGCCATCACCCATTCCTTTTAATTGTTTTCTTCCTTTTGAGTTTTCCCCATCTGCAGATTTGCGACCCTGTAGCAGCCCCTTAGTTATCCCTGGCAAAGACAGCAAAAGCTTCTTGGGGGGTGCTCCTTCAGCCAGGACTCGCCGCTTGCCTCCACGCCTGGCCTGGTGCTCCATTGACTGGGAGCAGCTCTGCCTCCTGCAGCCCTTGGGCTCTGGGGGCTTCGGTTCTGTCTACAAAGCCACCTACCATGGTGCAACTGTGGCTGTGAAGCAGGTGAAGAAGAGCAGCAAAAACCGGCTGGCGTCACGACAGAGCTTTTGGGCTGAGCTGAACGTAGCCCAGCTACAGCACGATAACGTGGTACGCGTGGTGGCTGCCAGCACGTGTGCCCCTGCCAGCCAGAACAGCCTGGGCACCATCATTATGGAGTATGTGGGCAACATCACCCTGCACCATGTGATTTATGGCACTGGGGCTGCGTGGAGACAGGGCGAGGATGACGACGGAGGATGTGGAAGGCAGGCCCTGAGCATGGAAGAGACTGTGTGCTATTCTTGTGACATTGTGACTGGCTTAGCCTTTCTTCACTCCCAGGGCATTGTGCACTTGGACCTGAAGCCTGCGAACATCTTCATCACCGAGCGGGGAACGTGCAAGATTGGAGACTTTGGGTGCTCCCAGAAACTGGAGGAGGGCTTCTCCCAGAGCCCCCATGTTTGCCAGCAAGGGGGGACGTACACACACCGTGCCCCCGAGCTCCTCAAGGGGGAGGGGGTCACTGCCAAAGCAGACATCTACTCGTTCGCTGTCACCCTCTGGCAGATCGTCATGCGAGAGCAGCCCTACCTGGGTGAGCGGCAGTACGTGCTCTATGCTGTGGTAGCCTATAACTTACGCCCCTCGCTGGCCGCCGCCGTCTTCCACGAGTCTCCGGCGGGCCAGAGGCTCGGGGGCATCATCAGCTGCTGCTGGAAGGCTGAGGCAGAGCAGCGCCTGAGCGCAGCCCAGCTGCTCCCCCGCCTGCGGGCCCTCGGGGGGAGCCTCTAGGGCAGCTCGGGGCTCTTGCCCTTCCTTTGGTCGCCCACTTTTCTTTCCCTCCGCCTCTCCTCCGAACAGAACGAATTTAGCCCCAGTGTTATCTAAAGGCTGTGCTGTTTTTTTTATGCTGCTGGAAGGCTGAGGCAGAGCAGCGCCTGAGCGCAGCCCAGCTGCTCCCCCGCCTGCGGGCCCTCGGGGGGAGCCTCTAGGGCAGCTCGGGGCTCTTGCCCTTCCTTTGGTCGCCCACTTTTCTTTCCCTCCGCCTCTCCTCCGAACAGAACGAATTTAGCCCCAGTGTTATCTAAAGGCTGTGCTGTTTTTTTTATACTAAAAAAAGAAACTGCTTTGTTTATAGGAAGATTATAAATAAAGAGATTTAACGAAACTGTGGGTTTTAAGCATGGGAAGGTATAGAGGCGAGGATAAAGACGTTGGCAGATGTGACTTTTTCTGGTTGATCTGCTGCGTGCTGCCTTGCGCAGGGAGAAACTGGGGAATGTGATATGCAGAAAAATAGTTGTTTTCAAATAAGTGAAGTACAAAAAAGGGCTGCTTCTAGAAGGTTCTTTGTACATAATACCTTTTGGTATTTTTGAAATACCAAATAGCTGGGTTTGTGCATTTAAGCTTTTCCTCTTCACTTACCAAGGAATAAGTATGCATCACAAATCAATGAATGCAGAAAAATAAATACAGAGTGTCAGCGGGGTTTTTTTCTTGTTCTTGGATGTACTTAATTTCACTTTATATGCTGTTTCTGAAATGGAAAATGTGAACTACCCAATCTCCCCATTGAAATAAGGAGCCTTTTTTCAGTCTAAGGCTATTAAGAAGACGTATTAACAACTTGTGCTTTTATAAAATCTCCACGCTACCAGGTATCTTAGTTGCCACTTGCTAGTTGGTATATTGTAAACTTTAGTATCTGAAGCATTATAAGAGCATCTTGTGTGGAATCAGGTTTTGGAGGTACAGGGAGAGTTTAAAAAAATAATTGGGAAAACATGAAGGGACATGTATAGACACAAAAAACCTCATAAATCAGGGTAAGAGGGTGACTACTTGCCCTTTGTAATGCGTGGGTCAGTATTAGATAAGATACTGGAAGTACTGAAAAGGAAGATTGCTTAAAGCAGTAATAATGATACTCTGCCAGTGGCTCAAAGCATATGCTATTGAACTATCCTCTGCACTGCTGATGTCTTATCTACTATCTTTCCTAATCTGGTTGTAACATGTCTGGGAGAGGAAGTGCTGTAGGCGATGCTGAAGATGAGGAGCTCTGATCCCTGATTTATCAGAACTGATAATTATAGATCTGTCGATCTCAAGCTTATCTGGAGCTGTGAAGAGCTGACTGCTGTAGCCGATATTGCCATTCTGCTGAAAAACTCCGCTTCTTTGCAAGACAGGAGAAAGAGTGATGTTTCAGTCAAATTGTTTTTCTTCTTTCCCCTTCCTCCCCCTTGCTTCCACTCTGGAAAAAAATCTCAAAGGAATCGAGCCAGTTTCCTGATTTCTGACACGCATCTGTTCTTAGCCCCGTGAAATCCTGGAAATGAGCAACTATGTGAATTTGAGATGATTCTGTAGGTCTTTATGGTATTTGGGTTGGTCATTGAAATTAATGGTTTATAAAGCGTATCTAAGCTTAACTATTTCTTGCTCTTCTGTCCCCCTTAAGTGGAACTGTAAAAGCTGGCTGGAATCAAAAAACCTAAGGTAAATTCTGGAATAATTTCCTCCGTTTCCTCCATCAGAATAATTATGCTATAGAACCAGAACTTATGTGTTTTCGTGTTGCATAACTTCTTTTAATAAACAAGAAATATCTTGTATAAGTTATCATAATCAGCCGTAACCTTTTCAAAATGGTTAGCTGAGGGCATGTAAGATAAAATGTCAGATAAAGCCATTGGCATGCCTCACCTTAGCATCAAGTCTTACATAAAAATGTTTCTCCAGTGTTCGAAAGAACATAGTGAAAAATGGAGTTAAAGTTTTTTAGTAGTTTCTAGATGCTTATGTGTTGTATTTATTTTGCCAATCTAGGTAGCTTTGTGCTTAAACTGCTAGAAACTTGATATTTTGTGCTTAATGATACTTTAGCATCAGTAAGTGCTACTTGAATCTCTGAAAAATCAAGCACCCTTCAAATTCTCTGTTATACTTGACAGAAGAATACTGGATGGCCAAGACCTACTCTTGAAGCGTAATCAGCTTTGAAGATGTCTCTGTCAATTTTACTGAATTCTCTTTCGAAAGGGAACGAGAACTCGGCACAGCACTCAAGATGTAGGCCCATCATAACTGGCTGTCATAATGATGTTCTCTTTTTTTAGTAACTTCTAAGATTTGATTTGCTTCTTTTTGATTGCTCATGAGCATTGAGTTAATACTACTCAAGAAACATCTCGGGTCTGATAGCTCAGAATCCATGGTTCTATGTGATGAGGATTATTTTGACTATTTGCCTCATCTTGCATCAATCTACCTTGATTTTTCTTCTGCTCGTTTGTAGCTGGCCCTTGCACTCACTGCCGTAAACTCCACCATCAGCAAATTTGTTTATCTTATGGCTCACTCTTGCACTCTGTTTATGAACGTGCTGAGCAGTGCAGAACCCTGTGAAACACCACTGGGGACTTTCTCTGGATGAGAGAACTGACACTTTTACCCTCTGTTCATATCGTTTGACTTGCCCAGCCCTGGATTTTCTCTCTTACACACAGCTTTAAACACAGCTGCTTAGTACCTTTAAAAAGTTTGCAGTGAAGGATTTTTTCAAATGCCTTTGGAAACCCAAGGGGAACATATCAACCAGCTCCTTATCTGCGTGCTGTTGGCATTCCTAAAGAGTTCCAATATCATTCACCATAATTGTGAAGCACAACTCCTTTTAATCAAAGCGATTTTGGCTCCTTCTAAACAAATCCTATGTCTCTGTGTCTGCTAATTCCTTTAATATAGTATCTGCTAATGTATCTTGTACAGATGTCAATCACAAAATTAAGAAAGTTGCTTCTTAAAGAATTCCATGGCGTATGGTCTTGTAGAGAAGAGAGGCCTGGGAATCCTGGTTGATTTTTAAGGATTGCCTTCTCTGAGCTCAAGACTGGTCCATGAGCACTGAGCAGAAAATCAAGTAAAGGTGGCAGGATGCCTGCAAGGATAAACAAAGAGCTCCTGATTAAGCTCAAACATGAAAAATAAACATACAAGAGGTGAGAGCCCAATGGGAAGTCTGGAGCAAGGAAGACTTACTGTTGGTAGAGAAGGATCAAACAAACAAGACATATGCAAGTTTGTGGGACCTGATGGAATGCCCCCACAAATGCTGAGGGAGCTGGCTGATGTCATTGTGAGGCTACTCTTGATTATCTTTGGAAGGTTGTGGTGGTCAGGAGAGATTCCTGAGGACTGAAAGAAAGCAAATGTCACTCCTATCTGCAAGATGGTCAAAAAGGAGGATCTTGAAAGCTACAGGTCAGTCAACATCACCTAAATCCCTGGGAAAGTGGTGGAACAAATCATTCTGGAAACCATTGCCAATTATATGACGGATAAGAAAGTAACTGGGACACGGATTTATGAAGAGGAAATCATGCTTGACAAAGCTGGTAGCCTTTTATGATGAGATTACTGGCTTGCTGGATGAGGGGTTGTTTGCAGTGGTGGTTGTTTATCTTGACATCAGTGAGGCTTTTGGCACTGTTCCCCATTACGTCCTTATAAAGGAACTGATGAACTACAGGCTAGATAGACAGTGAAAACCAAAAACTCGCTGAGCTGCTGGGCTTAAAGGGTTGTGATCAGTGGCATGAAGTCCAGCAGGAGACCAGTCACTAGTGGTGTACCCCAGGGATCGATATTGGGGCTAGTATAGGTTAAGATCTCCATTAATGACCTAGATGATGGGACAGAGAGCACCCTCATCAAGTTTGCAGATGATACGGAATTAGGTGGAATGGTTGATATGCCAGGTGGCTGTGCTGGTATTCAGAGAGACCTTACCAAGCTGGAGATAAAGAATCATAGAATCATTAGGGTTGGGAAAGACCTCTAAGATCATCAAGTCAACCATATCCGCCGATGGAATTCAATGCAGGGAACTACAAAGTCCAGCACCTGGTGGGGGATAACCCCAGGCACCAGTACAGGCTGGAAAGCAGCTTTGCAGGAAAGGACCTGGGGCTCCTGGCAGGCACCAAGTTGAACATGAGCCAGCAATGCACCCTTGTGGTAAAGAAGGCCAGTGGCACCCGGGGATGCACTACAAAGGGTGTTGCCATCTCTTCTAAACCATTGCCAGAAGAGATTATTCCCTTCTGCTCAGCCCTGGTGAGACACATTTGGAGTGCTGTGGCCAGCTCAGGATTTTGTTGGAACAAGAAAGTCATGGATGTAGCAAAAAGAGAGCAGCCAAGGGTCATTAAGCTGAGTAGGGGACCGGAACCTCTGTCCTGTAAGGAGAGGCTGAGAGATGGGACTGTTCAGCCTGGAAAAAGAAGGTTCATGGAGCTCTTATCAGGTTGTATAAATACTGATGGGAGGCAGTAAAGATGGAGCCAGACCCTTCTCAGCCGTGCCCAGTGACAGGACGAGATGCAATGGATACAAACTGAAGGAGAGGAAATGCCATTTAAATGCAAGAGAAAACTTTTTTACTATGGATGGTCAAACATTGTAACGGGTTGCCCAGAAAGGTTGAGTCTTCCTTCTTGGATATTCAAAACCCAACTGACATGGTATTGAGCAAACTGCTCTAGTTGACCCTGCTCTGAACATGGGGTTGGACTAGACAATCTCCAGAGGTCCCTTCCAACCACAAAAATTCTGCAATTATAATAACATTTATAGATGCTTGAATTTCAGACAGCTCCTGAGTTCTACAAAAATGTTTCTAGCATGAGCATATTTTTTGTTTCCTCGCGGGATAACACACATGCAGGGAACACACTTTGATTCTTTGCAATGGCTTTGTTGTCTTGGGGGGGGGAATCAGGTTTCAATGATTTGGGGGCGTTGGGTTTTTTTCTCTTCTAGTAACTTGACAGCAGTAGATCTACCAGAGAAGCTTGACAGGTTTCTTGTTCTTGATATTCTGAAAATTATAAATTATGTGGTTTATGTTAGTTCCTTGAAGTTTTTTTCCATCTATTTTTACAGTGGATCCACCAGAGTTTTATCCTTTCCATTTTCTTCATCTGGACATGGCTTCAGGTTTTTAAAAGATGCCTTCTTGCTTCTAAAGCTGGCATAAAAGCTAGTGAGTGTAGCTGTACAGTGCTCTTTAACTTCATCACACTTGCATACCTCCATATAAAGTGTTAGCAGAAGGCACATGATGCTAGCAGAGCAGTTGTAGACAATTGCATTACAACTCCTACGGGATTCTGTTCATCCAAATTTTTCCTTAAGTCTTTCTAGAAGCTGGTTTTGTTCTTTATCTCTCCTTCCCCGTACATATGTATGCAATACAATTCCAGATGGTTCACAAGACATAGTTACAAGTCAGGATAGACCTTAAGGGTTATTTGTACCTAGTTTATTTATTCTCTTAATTCCTGGCACTGATCACCGGCAGCTTGATCAGCCTAAACAGAAGATTTATTGAAGGCCTGAAGAAAGCACTACGACCAGGTAATTGCAGTTTATCAACATCTTACTATGCTTTCTGAGCATGAAACACTTGTGAAGCCAGTGCTGAGGATCCTTTGTATGGCTGCCCCAATCATCCAGCCGACCAAATATAAAAAGGGACATCACTTTTTCTTTCTGTGGACCAAATGCCTTGGCAGGGTATATATAAAAGCAGTTTGAAAGGCTGGACTAGCATTCTTGTCCTGGTTGGCTCTGTAGGTTCTAGCGAATTCGGAAGTATGGGATATACTATTGCAGAGATTCAGATGATGCAGCATTGGTGTAAGTCTGAGCACAGTGGTACTGCAATATATTTTTGGACTGTGCCCTCGAGCCCTCTGCCAGCCAGGTACGCTCTATTCAGGGCACTGAATTATCTGATGCTAAGAACAGGCTGGACCTCCTCAAATAAAAGCAACCATGCATCTTTGTGCTCTTAGGAAGGAACAAAGCCTCATCTGTCCCAACTGGTAAATGTCAGGTCTCTCACGCCTTATCATCAACAGCTTGATATAATTATTTTCCTTGGAAACTAAACTATTATTGGTTTTAGGTTTGGTTTTTCTGATAGCACCAACTGAAGTGCCATTTCTGGGACCCTGGGATGCCACGTCACAATGGCCATTTTCTCAAGGTGAGACGGTTTTTTTTGTTTTGTTTTACGTTCCTCTGTTCATAAGTAGCACAAGCTGCCTTTCAAACTTCCAGCTCTGCAGCACTGAGGGCTAACTATTTAAAACCGTGTGGGTTAGCACCTGCCTCATCGCAGCCTGGGGTAACCAGAGCCTGCATGGAACCTTCAGCTAGTTCTCATCAATCTCCCAGTACCTAACTACCAAATCTGGCTGCGTTTACTAATTTCAGAAAGAAGATACTGTAAAGTGCTTGCGTTCTCATGTCTAGACATCAACAGCAGTAGCTCTGGACATGTTAAGCATATTAGAGTGTTATGTTTTGTGCTTTCTTGGTTATACAGATAACATTTTCTACCAAGGGAAAGCATGAATTAAAAATTCTAATTCTGGCCTTTTTTTGTCTTTGTATAACTAATGGCATCCACAACCCGCAACTTGCCCCATGTCTCCTCTTTTCCCTCAAATGGGTACATGTGCAAAACTTGACAGGACGCAGTTAAGAAAGAGATTTTATGTAATCTTATCTAATTCAAACTGAATCCCCAAATAAGAGCCTCAAATACTAGCTAGTGCTGAAATGGTTTTAGGTCAAAATTACATTTTTTCATGCTTTTGTTCATGATGAAAAGCAACTTCCATGTGCTCTCTTGAGTTCTGTGAAGTTCAACAATTATTTTAGCAGTTAAGTGATTATAAGAAAGACAAGAAAAGATGGCTAGAAGCATGAGAAGCATGAAGTTGTAATAGTTTCTAGGAAGTGAGAAAGAAGGAAAAGAAAAAGCACACAAGTGTAATTTTATTATTCTGTATTACTTTTCACTTACTATAGCTATTACTGAAGGTTTAGTATCTTTGGTTCCCAAAAAGAAGTATCAACAGATACTTAAAATCAGTCTCAAAAAAAGTATGCATAAGCTACAGTATTACAGTTAAACATATTTGATAATTAAGTGGGGAACTGTTTCTCTTTGACATAACTTCTGGCTTCCCATCAACAAGGAGCCTCTGTAAACCTGCTCCTGGCTTGTTCTGTTGTTCGCTTCTCTTTCTTGGAGGCTTGCTTCTCCAAGAAGTGTGGAGGCTTCTTCTGTGCCCACTTCATATTCTTTTGGGTTTTTTCACCCTTTTTTTTTTTGTGTGTCATGCTTTAAGAAAGTAATTGGTAACAACACTATCTTCAAATGATAAGAATACTATATAACTTGGAGGTGGGCACATCCTTAATACAGAAGGTATGATGGGAAGCATGAAGACATAAGCGTGAAGATGTATGGGTTGCTTCTGTATTCTGTGGTAAGATATATCTGCAGCAAAGAAAACAAAACAAAACAATGTTTTACAGAATATACCACAAATATTTGTAAATTCAATGGGACTTAAGTAGATGCTTAGTATTTGACTTGTATATGAGTTTTTGCAGCATTAGCATCTGTCTTTATAAATTCACCCACTAGAACAAACATGAAAATAGGGGTAGAAAATTAATGGTTACTTTTAAAATTAACTATACTTTGAACATTTTACTTATACTTTATTTTAGCCATTTATCCACTGCAAATACCTTAATGCAGTGCTCAAAGAGCCTCTTTCTATGCTTCAGTTAACCCAGCTGCCAAATATTTGTCTGCCTGTCAAACGAAAAGCCTTAAAACTAGTTAAAGAAGGCAAATGGAACAAAAAAGTCTACTGGCGTCTATCCCAGTCTGCCATCAGCTAAGGATGCCATGGGACAATTTGATAGTAGAGGCACCATCCGCCCCTGGACTTCGAGCACGAGGCCGAGTTACGCTCTCTACCCAGCCTGAGGTTCAATAGCCTGAGTGTTCAGCAGAGCAGGGAGGTGATTACATTTGCCTTTGCAGGGCACCTGGGATAACAGGGTAATTCATAACTTAATAAATATTCTACTGCACATGTGCCAGGCTACAAAGACCAAAGTAGGCTGCAAATTGGAAACGTAAATGTCCAGCTCTTTTTCAGTTACTCCCCCTCAAAAGGGCGGAAGGAAAACCAGTTTTACTTTCAAGCCATGTATTTTTCTCAATCACTTCAAAAATGGTGAAAAGGTTTTGATTCAGATATGGCACAAGTGAAGCTGGCCCCAGAGACAAGAATAGAAAGTTGCACATGAACAGAGATAGTAAAAAAGCTGACTGCAAATATGGGAATTGATAGGCTGGGGAGGCTGGATTTTTTTTTTAATAGTATGTATTATATAATACAGTAAGTTTTGAGAGATATCGTATACTTTGGACATATCCTTGTTTCTCTAACAGTTCCATTAGGATGTTTTGCAGATAACACAAAAGCCACACAGAAAGCTTCTGAAGCAGTGTACCATTGCACTGACATGCCAGTAGATGAATGTCACCTGAATTTCTCTTTGTATAGAGAGTGACAGGACTTACCCAGACCTCCCTTAAAGCTGTCAATCCTTGTACAGCTTTTGGGAATTAAATTATTGCTATTAGATGCTTTCGAATTTAAAAGGGAGAAAAATTTAATTTTAATTAATTTAATTAACCATTCCTGTCAACAGCTGACTTTCAGAGGAAATAAATTTCTTTAAATTTTTTTAAAATGCTTAGTTTGTTTAAAAAGTTGTGTATTGAATTGCAAACAGCATTTGAAAAAGTGTCCTAACCATAAAAATTAGCCCTACCTCACAAATCATAGCGGAGGTAGTATGAAAGAGCCACTTGCACAGGGAGACAAGGGAGGTGCCTGGAGGAGGCAATGAGACAAGCCAGAACAGGGAGAGGGGAGACACCCACAAAAACAAACCTATTTGCTACAAGCCTTTCAATCAGAGAAGGTCTCATTGAAAAATAAGTTCATGCTGGCACGTGAACTTGTGTGTTGTATGCTAGAGCTACCTGCCCACTGGGCTGTCTGGACCCCATATGACTTAAACTAAGGTCTTGAACTAGTGCTTACAATTAGATGCGGCCACTGATTCCGTTCAGAGCAGTCACCCGTTACCACCAGGTCGCAGGAGTCTCTTGTTTAGTTAAAAGCAGCATAGCCTTCCCCTCATTTCCAGCCTCCCAAAAACCCAACTGTCCCAGCCCATCAAAATGAAAAAGTGGCTAATTTTTAAATGCTCTGCAAACCATTACCAGCCCCCAAAACTGTCTGTGAGGTTTTTTCTTTCTTTTCTCGATGATTGCACTATGTGCTAAATATGATGATGATTAGTTAGTGCTATACTTTAATAACACAAATGATTCAGCAATGTATCCTAGTACACA
Source organism: Phaethon lepturus (assembly GCF_000687285.1). Taxonomy (NCBI): domain Eukaryota; kingdom Metazoa; phylum Chordata; class Aves; order Phaethontiformes; family Phaethontidae; genus Phaethon; species Phaethon lepturus. The sequence continues at coordinate 27,468 of NW_010517442.1, forward strand.
AGTAATGGTGGATTCTTTGTTGGAAAATAAATTTCTTTTATATACAGAACATTTTAAGAGTAAAAAGCTCAGTTTTCTATATCAAAGGTGTGTGGTTTTGTTTGGTTTGGTTTTTTATTTTCAGGAAAGAGGAGAATCAATTCCTGGGTATTAGCATAAGGATTTGTGCCTACCAGAAAAAAGGGATTCGGTCTTACCTCACATCAAGAACATTTCACAAGAATATATGAGAAGCAGTTCTTCCTCTGAACATGTAAGGGACTCTTAGAAAGGAAATACACCTGCCGCAACGGTGAGGGAAGGGGGCCATTGACAGAAGAAAGTACCTGCTGGGTAGTCTCAGAAACATAGTCCAACAGTCATAATTATGGAAAGATTATTTTGTAATATATGTATTTTGTATGCAAAAGAAAAAAAATGAGATCATAATGCTGAAAAAATTACAAGTATTAATTTTTCTTGATTTTTTTTCAGGAGACATGGCTACCATACTCAAAAGTACCTTCTCCATATATCCCAATAATTAATTTTATTTGCCTAAAAATCAAATGCTTGACCACAACCCTCTTACGTGTTGATACTATCTTTTCCTCCGTTTTAAACCAGTAGACAATACTGATCCCCTTGATCTGCATCTGGAAAACCTGTTGCTACAGTTTTCACTGTGCACAGAGGTAGGAATGTTGGAAGTGCAACTGTGTGCATCTACTTATGGTTGCTCTTACAACATTAAAGTGATTGTTGCAGGGGAAAAAAACTTTTCTATTTTATAGTATTTCCTGGCAGACTAACCAAACCATATTCCCTATTTGTAACAACGATGTCTCATAGACTGGTGTGAAAGGACATGTATAAGCCCTGTTTTCATTACAAATGAAGTAGGAACTTCTTCCGTATGTTTAGGTGAAAGACAAGTTTAATAGACTTGCATTACTCTGCTGTAATTTTTCTCTCAAACAGAACTGCTGGGTCTTCTATGAAATAGCATTACAGACTCTATGGTGGTTGTTCCTGCCCGCCTGCCACAACCTCGTAATTTCTACGTAGTAGGCTGCAGCTGACGCTTTGCCACATTAGCTTTTTAGAGAAGTTAGCAAGCCCTTTGAAATCAAAACTTCTTAATATTTGATGCCTCTTGGATCACTTTCATGTTACTTTGTGGATCCGACCAGCTGTTCTGAACAATCACAGTGTAATGATTTCCTCAGTGGCTAATAATTCCTGTTTCTAAAGCACGTCTTTAACACCACAGTATCTCCTTTAGTTCCAGGTCCTAAGTTTTATGCTATTATTCCTGTTTCTGTCAGGTTTTGAGTAATTTAACTTGGCTAGTTCACAGAGGGTCAGGTCACAACAGCAGAAGCGTTACTGAATTGCCTTTCGTCTTTCTTTACAGACTCCAGGGTTGGGAAGGGCACCTCTTCACAAGTCCCATAGGAGTCAGTCTGACACCTGGATGTAATCTAGCTAAAATTGTAAGATGCAACTAATATCTTGCTCTAATAGTCCTGTACCATCAAGATGGTGATTCCCGCTGGCTTTAAATCTCCTCATCATCTATAGCAAGCATCTGCTATACTTTGTGCTTGCAAACGTTCATCATCTGAGTAACAGTGCAATCAAGAATATCTTGAGGAGGAAACTAATCTTAAAGGGATGAGGAAAAACTTCTCAGGAAAAAAAAACCAAACCATGATGCAGTGATGCATTCTATATCAAGAGAAGTTTTTCCTCCAGTCATAAGGCAGTGTGAGGTCAGGATCATTCCTTAAATTATCCCTGCTCCATGATTGAGAGGCAGCACAAGCACCGTGAAACAATTCCCTCCTACTCTGTCTTGCCAAAGAATTAGATTAGATTAAACTGGTCTTTGGAAGAAAAAAAAATGTTATCAGTGACTTCATAACTGGGCTCTTAAACAATAGACAGAGGGTCATGGGCAAAAATATATGTGGACTGCATATACTGGTAAACATAATTGCTGTAAAATGAATCAACTTTTTCTTCCTCAAGGACAGACATCCAACCATGCAAACACCCTGCTGCTGATAGCTTCCTACAAAGTCTTTGCAGGAGGCAGATACAAGAGGAAAGACAGAGGAAAGACAACTCCAGAGTCTTTATTAGCACAGTATTGCAAGAGTTCGTACGTGCCAGCACGCATTGCTAGTTCCTAAACACTCTGAGCACAAAGCATCTGTAGAGAAGCCAGCAAGGTAAGCGTAGCAAACTAACTCAGTTGTTAAAACAGCTTGCTATGTTCGAAGAGTCCCATGGATATTATTTGAATAGATGCAGCTTTTCAACATGTGCTACAAACTACTGCGGTCTTCTTGAACTGTATACGTTTTCAAAGTAAAACAGATCATGACAAGCACTGCCAAGCAGTGCTGCCTTAAGTGGCCACATCTGGATTGGAGAGATTGGTGCAGTTCAGAATATATTTTTTTTATACTTGATTGACCTTTCCACACATGAAGCCTTCCAAGGTGATTTCCAAAATGAAAACTGGATGCAAAAAACACCAGTTTTGTTTGTGTGTCCACTAGTAGTTCTTTTACTGCACTGATGCTGGGGATTTTTTGTACAGGAACTGCATGCCCCCCTCTTGGTAATGTGGCCTGGATAACAACAGATGATACAGTAGGAATGTGAGTGTAAACAGTATATGCAAACAGAATACCCAAATCGGCATGTTCTGAGAGGATGTCTGCCCAAAACCTGGTAACGCTGAGAGGAAATTAACAATAACAAAGCTTGCTTAAGACAACGATCACCTAGATTAAACAGTAACAAGGGAGCTACATTACCGAGAGCCTTTTGAGAATTTAGATTGAAAAGCATCATAAGAATTTGCGATTGTTAGAAGAAACCTTGGGGTGGGAAAGCAGTGCTACAGCAGCATGCATTATTACTCCTAAGGCCTGACAGCATCCTCCCTGTTGGACATGCTAAGTAGCTGACACCCCACTCCCACCCAACACAGGCTGGGGACCGACCAGATGAGGCGTAGCAGTAGGGACCCATATCTCAAGGGCGTGTGTGGGAACTCACAGGGTACACTTTCACCAGCACGTGCATTAGCTGCACAGGTGGACGTGCCCACATCTCCAACAAGGATTTAGAAACAGAGGAATCTGTGCTTCTGGAAGTGGGAGTGTGCATTTGTAACCCACAGTTCTTAAAAGAGCAGGGATGTGCCTATAGAGCTGTGTGAATACATAAGCGGGATCAGTTGTAGAAGGCTATGTAAGAAATTTGTAGGTGCTTATTAACATATTGTAAGCATCTAGTATTGTGACTTCTGTTGTATTGCCAACACTGATCCACAATATATAGTGCACTGATTACTGGCAAATTACAAGTTGCTAATCAATAAACCACCTTGGTGCTGTCAAGACTATGTGAGTTGCAGTTATTCTCTGCAAAAAGTTGCTGGTTTATATTGTAAGTTTGACAGAAGTGTCACATCTGCAGAGCAAGGAGTGGAGAGGTAACAAACATTCTTCCAGACAAGCAGAAAAGACATAATTCATCCATTTGAAAAAAAATGTGAAGACTGAACTAGAGCAGGACAAATTCAAGTAATATCCTCCTGAAAGCAGCCCAGATGTACAATCCTGTTTCAATGCTGACTGTTCAAAGACATATTGCAGTGACGTATCACAGATGTGGTGTCACTAGAAATGCTCTAGCATATTAGCAGCTATGCATTTTTTGTCACACTGATTTGTGTAAGAAGAACAAGGCAAAATAGGCTGACAATGAAATTCTGCTCTAACCAGATCAACGATATTAGAAGCCAAGTGTATTATCTGTCAGGAGTAAAGTACATATTTAGAAGGAAAGAGCTTGTGGTGACAGCTATGAAGTTCATGCTGACAACTTGAAAAAGTCTCTTAACAATCAGTATTTGCAGCAACATTTGTCAACAAACTCCATCAATGCACAATGGCTCTTTTTCTGAGTCATGGACCTAGTTCATGTTTCCCATGGTTATGTGAGAAATTTTTAAGGTAAAGAGAGCCTAGTATTTTCAGAGGGGGTGCATTTTTATATGGTGAGCTTTATGCCAGAATTGGCATGACAATTAGAAAATTTAAAATGGACAGGCTAGGTGCAATATGAGAACTCCAGCTGCAGACTGGTGCTCGTGCACTGCGCATTCTGTCTGTCTGCTACCTGCAGAGAAGATCAGCTGCCAGTTAGCAACTACCCAGCTATACAAATCAATCTTAAAAAAAGGGGATATTTTCACTTCCAGTGGGTTTTCTGGAAGTTTCAATAGCTGAAGCACCTGTGGACACAGGAAATACAGATGATTAAAACCTAGAGAGGACAAAGGGATATTAACAATACCTAACTGCTTAGCAAAGAACTTGCAGGAGAAGATGTGATACAACTGAGTAACTTCAACCTAAGAGGATCGGCACATACCTACAATTAAGACCAAGCAGATGCTGAAGCCTTTCTTAAAAGGCTTCAAAATAGCTTTCACTGGATTGCTGCTGACTGGTTTAGATACTCCATCACCTACTGATGATTTCCTGAGAAGCCTCGAGTATGATCCTGTTTCATAGGTATTTTATGACCAGAAGTTCAAACAACATCTTTAAAAATGTGTTCAGATCTCAAAGACCTTGGAGAAGGAAGTGATAAGTAAACAGGAATATATTTTGGCAATATGTTAATCACCACTGAAAGTAAAGGCTAGAGGCATCAGGCTGGCATAACCCAGGTAGGTGCCCACATCTAACAGTCACTATGAAAAATGATAAAGCAGGTTTAAGGAAGCTACTGTGAAGCCTGCTAAAACCATCCACAGGCCACCTGTGTGAAATAAGTAGACTAAATCTACTCAAAAGAATAAATGGTGTTCACAAACCAATTTGCAAAGCCTGGGGAATGTGTCTGGCCTTTGAACCACCCAAAGGTCCATCAGAGCTCAGCATTCACCAGAAGACAGCACAAGGCTTCATTTCGAGAAGTTATTACAATACTTTAGAAGATGCTGAGTGACAGCAGGCACATGCTCGTTCAGTTAACTCTTCAGTTGCATAGGTAGACTCATACCAGGATCTACTCTTAATTATGACCACTCTAGCACTACAAGAACATCTAGGAGATCTCCTCAAAGATCCTTTTTGTCACATGAACATAGGAAGACAGAAGTTTAATTGACATCTAGACTAAATGGATTTAGATTTGTAGAACATTGGAATCTTTTCTCAATAAAAAAAATAAATGTATAATTTAGCCTGTCAGAGGAAAAAACCCCACAGTCCTTCCCAGGCAAAATTTAGCAAGATTAAATTCAATGGCATTAAGGAGGTAAAGAATCAGGTAACCATTCATTTAGCACAAAGATGATCAGGCTAAAATTAAGCAAACGATGAAAAACCTGACAAGAACTTAACTCCCTATACATACATATTTAATTAACAGGAGCTGATTTACTAATTTGGAAGCATAAATTTAATCTAATTGGTTTTGCTATAAGCTAGTGGAAACTATATGGGTAAGAAAATATTCAGTTCATTACTCAGGTTTGTTTCTGAAGGACAAACTGGTCAAAGGAAGGGAGAAAAAAACCCCCAGTAATCCACAAAAACCGAAATAAAGCCAGAAAGGGTCATGAACGCACATGGGACAGTATTGTGCATGACAAATCATGAAATTAGGTATTAAATTGTTTCAGCTACTAACTACTAAGTTATGTTAAAAGCATGTCTTGCTTCTTCATCATTTATCTTCTTAATTACATGATATGAAGAAAACACTCCTGGAAGCTTCATCTAAAAAGCATACGCCAACACCATATTCTAAGTCCAAACTCGCAATCTCATAACTAAAACTAGCATTGCTGGGGAGAAAAACCTACATTAAAACCAATATGTAACCAAAGGAAAAACAGGCATAATACAAAATATGAATTAGAAGCTAAGAATGACAAAATATTCAGAAGGTAAGCAAAAAGTTGTATTTACAATGGGTATGCACTCATGTGAATAGCATGAAGGAGTATTTTTCTGATACTGTATTTCAGAGAAAGCAGAACATTCAGATAAATTTCTGTTCTACATTTGTGGAGAAAAACATATATCAGAAAATTCTAACAATAGCTAAGGAAAGCCTTAAACATAGGAACAGAAGTAAGGCGGTTTTTAAATCAGCAGCTCCAGATAGCTTGCATCCAAGAATTTTAAGAGCTGGCAAAGGAGACCTGTGTGCTGTTAATGTGGATTTTCCATAAGCTTTGAGAAATCTGGGGAAGCTCAGAAAAAAGAAAAATCTCAAAGAAAGCTGAGGCAGTGCCAATACTGGGCGGGGGGGGTGGGGGGGAGAGACAGGAACAAATTCAGGAACCTACTGTCAACCTTGCGTTAATCCCAGTTTAAAAACAAACATCCCCAAAACAAACAACCCACTTCTTGATATAGGAACAAGAAATGAATGAGGAAATTCTACTTAAATTACACAGCTTAAATGCATGGAAATGTATGGAAAAATCTATCTTTCCAGACTGACTTTTTTCCTCATGCGATTACAGCATATGTTTGGTAGACAACAGGAACAGTGTTGATGTAACACATTTGTATATTGACTTGTTCAATAGGACACAGAGAAACTGGCATAGTTGTGCACATTTAGTTCATAGTAAGTAAATTACAACTCAGGTGTCATCAGTGGAATCAGTCAGATATTTCTAATTGAATCCCACAGGAATTAATTCTTGGCAGCAAGTTACTCAAAATTTTATCTGGAAATAAAGTTTGCTGAGAATATTCACAAAAGCTTTAAGTAAATAATGTAGCAAAATTGCTGATGAGGAACCATCTGGATTACTGGAAAATTAAGTGTTTCAGCATGATCAGTGTGAGGTCATGTATTTAAGAGGATGAATATAAAATACTTATAGATGGAAAACTTCCTCAGGAAGTAGTTGGAACAGCTGATAACAGAGTAAACATGGGTTCCTTACACATAAAGTGAGTTCAAAATTGTTAATGAAATTGTTAAACATCTCAGAAAACAAACCACCAGAACCAAATGCCGCTTTCATTGCGGGGAGTAAGAGGCCAGGAAAACAGGACTATCATCAAAACAGATTTTTCAAATACTGATCTCCATTGGCAAAACACATTGCTGAATTTCAGGACGCAGCTAAAGGATGAAAAATTATGTATCAATGTTTATTGGAACTGCTCTATCAGAACACAGCATCTAGTCAAAAGAAGTTATTAGTACACCAGAGATTTCAAAGACTAAGTACAAATAAATGATCCAAGTGCAAAACAAGTCTAAAATTGAGCATCGCAATGGAATAATTAGCATACAAAAGTTAACTCCATCACATGAGGTTTAAGGACCCATAAAGCATTTGGTAGGGGAAGAGTTGTATTAAATGCACTGTGATAGCCAAAAGTAAGTTCATATTAATACACCAAGCAGGCTTTTTTGAATAACTGTAGTAATTACTAAGCTTCCAAAGGTAGCAGTAGTTTTGCTAACATTACATCTGCCTATGATTACTGGACAAAACTCCAAACTAGAATTAAAATATTATTTTTTAAAGATAATCACAGCGACCTTCATATGGGCCATCATTTCATAACATATAACATCTGCTTTTCCAGTTCCATAAATGCATCAAGTAGTGATGTAACTAGAAACACGCATGCTCTCAGCAAAATGCTTGTTTTGGGACTCTTGAGTTATCAGTGCCCAGGCTAAACCAAAGACTGTTCTCATTAAAAAAATCCCTCCAATGCCCAATCTCAATAAATAAAGGGACTTCAATAACTAAAATGAACTTAAGTTCTTAAATTTGAGAACGAATGAATTAAACCAGCTTTTTTACTTAACGCTTCTGTTCTCACACCTCCACTTCCAGTGATGACTAAAGAGAAAAAAAAAAGGTTCGGATGGGAATGGGCTCGCTGTGTAGCAAACCCCGGTACGCCCCCCAACAGAAAGCCGAGGTCTGCAGGTAACGGCAACTAGGAGCGCTAGATGCCCACAGAGCCCGAGGGGGAACGGCGCTGGGCCCCACGGCAGCCCCACAAACCCCTCTCGCCGCGGAGACAGACGCGCTCCCTCGGTCCGTCCCGGAGTGGGCCCCGGGGCTCAATCCTGCC
>NW_010517442.1:35634-35836 GCF_000687285.1 Phaethon lepturus
GGCCCCCCCCCCCCGCCGAGCCCTCATCTCCCTCTACTCGTCGATTACCACTCGGCACCAGCCGTGCAAGAACCCAGAGCAGGCCCGAGCGACCCAGCATCCCCGCCCCAGCGCTTCCGGGCTACAGCTCGACGGGTGAAAGGTCCCGCAGCGCCCGGATGGAGGCGGCGCCGCTCGCTATATAAGCGCTCCGCGGCCCCCG
>NW_010517443.1:0-425 GCF_000687285.1 Phaethon lepturus
TTTATGTTCCTGGGATCATAAAAATTCTTGGGACAAATTCTTGGCTCACTCAGCCAGCCTGTGTTTGGGATGGCGTAAACGCTGCCGGTGTGCGGGCCAAAAGGCGCTGGAGAGCCGGCGAGGGGCTGCTCAGCCGGGGGGGGGGTTGGGGGCATGGGATGTCCTCAGCCTGTTCCTGTCGCTGGTCCTCCACGAAGTCCAGAGCATTTAAGCATCGTCTGGTGCTGGGCTCTGTGAGGTGGCTTCTTGCTTTTCTTCTTCCATGTCCCATCTGGAGACCATGCTAGGGCAGGGCTCGGTTCCTGCCACCTGCAGCTTGCCTCTGACCCGCACCCTGGCAGGACCTGCTGGTTGATGGCCGCTACCGAGCAGCACCACGCATGCTCCCGCCTGCCCCAGGCCGGGGGAACCGCAGCAGCTGGGGC
>NW_010517443.1:459-2437 GCF_000687285.1 Phaethon lepturus
GCTGGGGCTGGGAGGAGCCGCTGGAGGGCTCTGCTCCAACCTGCTGCTTGGCCAAGAGAGCTCAGGGCACTCAGCTGAGCCTGGTGTATCTCCCAGGAAGGAGATGCCAGGTACAGAGGTGTGACCACCACCATGGTGAACACCACCACATGCAACTTCCTGAGGTTTTCTAAGGCTGTGCATGTGGAACCCCCCAGGTTGTCACCCAGATGCATCCCTTCAGGCACCAAAATTTGCGACGATATTGGAGATAATGCAGTGGTGAAATTGGAGACCCTCAGCATAGCCCTAGCACAGAAAATCCCACCCAAACCACCACGAACAGACCTTGCTGAGCTCCCCGAGCCAGGCCTGGCCATGGGATGGAAGGGTACCCAGCTGCCCCCTCCCTGCCTGCCCTGTGCCACCCACCATGTGTCTCCTCCCCGCAGGTCCCACTGGAAGACCACGTCATCTACTCAGGCAACCTCTTCCAGTACATCGAGGAGAACAAGAAGTGGAGGAACCGCTTCTGCGTGGTGCCGCACAACTATGGCTTGGTCCTCTACGAGAACAAACTGGTGAGGGGCATCACCCTTTCGGCCCATCTCGGTGGGCACAGCTTCAAAGCGGGACACGCCATCGCTGCGGTGGCATGGCTGTGCTCCCCATCATCCATGACCATCATTTTCTGCTCAGGCCTATGAGCGGGAGCTGCCGCCCCGTGTGCTGATCAACAGCGCTGGCTACAAGATCCTCACCTCCGTGGACCGGTACCTGGAGCTGGTGAACAGCAGCTTGCCTGGTGAGTGGTCCTGGTGGCTGCAGGGTGCGGAGGGATGCACGGGGTCCCCTGCACCCTGACGCTGCTTGGGCACCTATGGGAAGGGGTGGTTTTGGGGTGTGGGCATCCCTGTGGACCTTCTGGAAGGGGTGGTGGGGAAGGAGAACAGCCCCGTTCCCTCCGTGGGGTGCAGGGTGAGGTGTGTGCTGCTGGGGTCCTGCTGCAGCTGCCTGGGGAAGGAAGGAAAATGGGTCTGCGGCTCCGCGAGAGCTGCCCCTGCCTCCCTTTCCTGGGGAGCGCTGGGCCAAGGCAGCAGCTCCTGCTCCTCCATCCAGGCTCCCAGGAGGACTGACCACTGCCCCACGGACCATCCTCCTGCCCTGGGTCCCCAAGGGCAGCCCCCAGTGAGCGGGACAGGAGCTGCTGAAACATCTCGCGTAGTGCAGCGACGGCAGCGGGGTCAGGCCGGCAGCTCTGGGGAGGGTTTCACACTGGAAATCATGATTTTTTTAATTTTTTTTTTTTTTAATTTTCACTCATTTCCTTTTTGGAAGAACGAGGCTCTTTGCACTTTCTTTGCCCCATGTTTTTGGTAGAATTCACAGCAAAGGCACTGGGAAGGAGCCAAGGGGTCTTGTCGGCCCCTGCTGCCCCTCTAACCCCAATTGCTGGGGGAGATGGACACCCTAGACCCTGCAGCATCCCCATCCCTGTCCTTCCCCATCCCCTCCTCAAAGCATCCTTCCCCCTCTGCAGGCGTGACACCCAAATCGGGGCACTCCCCCATCCTGAAGTGCCCCACGGATTTTCCGCTCATCCTCTGGCACCCCTACGCCCGGCACTATTACTTCTGCGTGATGACGGGCAAGGAGCAGGAGAAGTGGCGGGCGGTTTTCCAGGACTGCGTACGGCACTGCAACAACGGTGAGCCACGCTGGCCGGGGACGCACGGCACGGGGGTCCGAGGTGGGGAGAGCATCGTCCTCCTGCTCCGGAGAGGGCGTTGGGCACCCTGCGTTGGGTGGTTGCGTTGGGTTTTTGGGCCAAAGGGGATGATTTGAGGGTCAAGAGGAAGAATCGGCTGGGAGTTGTTGAGCATCATCGAGTATCTCATTCCTCTCCCCAGGCAAGGGTGGGGAGCAGGAGGGATCCACCCCGAGGCAGAAAATATTTGGTAATTCAAGTCATCAAAGCTCCCAGCCCCACTGACCGGCT
>NW_010517444.1:0-200 GCF_000687285.1 Phaethon lepturus
CTGCCCGGCCGGGAAAGAGCAGAGCAAATACACCATTTACTTTGTGTATTGAGGGCCCTTGTGAAAGGCCCTGAAGAGTCCTTTACCAAACACTCACAAACTTCTCCCACGTGCCATTTGTTGACTAAGGGCTGCCGGGCTGGGGTTTTGTGTTTTTGGTTTGTGGTTTTTTTTTTTTTTCCCTTGGTGTGGTTTGTTTT
>NW_010517444.1:457-661 GCF_000687285.1 Phaethon lepturus
GGGAAAGTAAGTAAATGACTTTGCTGCTCTGACCACACACCACAAGTACATTTGTTGAATGCCGGACTATTAAGACACACCTCAGTAAACTCTAAAGCAACCCCTCAGCGCATGCATTTAAGGTTACACTGGGAGCACCAGTCCGAGCTCAGGGTGTCCCAATCGGTTATGGCGAGTGGTCCGGGGGGGAGGGGAAGGGGGGGG
>NW_010517444.1:740-1063 GCF_000687285.1 Phaethon lepturus
AGGAAAGAAAGGGAAGAAGGAGAAGGGACAGGAAAAAGAAATTCCAAGAGCCACCGCGGAAAGTGGAGAGTATGAACGCGCAAAGCATAAAATGAAGTCGTAGCCGCATACACTTGACTTCTCTTGACATGTGAAAAGTGCTAAAAGTCAAAGCTCATCAATAAAGTATCTTGAAATTGAATAAGGGCCCTGACAACCATTGCATTCTTAAATAAAGTACAATGAGGAGACAAACGACTCTGCCAAGGAGTTTGCATGCGAGTGAAAGGCCGCCTCAATGGGAGCGGGATAATGGGCTGCCCGGCCGTCATGCACTGTCATCC
>NW_010517445.1:0-216 GCF_000687285.1 Phaethon lepturus
GAGGGAGGGAGGAAAGGGCCGTGGTGATGCAAACAATAAAAAGTCTCCGCATTCCACTGAAGTTTCTTGAGCAACTGGCATTTGCCCATAAATGTACTTAAGCAGAAAATCACCAGAAAAGTGCTATAATCTGACAGATTTTTCACAGGCTTAAATATTCATGAATTAAAAGAATTGGCAGAATTTTCTACATTATTAGCTTTCATCATGGCTACA
>NW_010517445.1:531-1060 GCF_000687285.1 Phaethon lepturus
TGCAAGAAATAAATTGTTCTTTAAACCGAAGTTCACAACATTCCTGCCCGATGAAATCAAAACGAGACGTTTGTAGCCGAAACTCCGCGTGCGTGTTGCAGAGGCAGTAACGACGTGGCCCCGCGTGCCTCGCGCCGGGGTTGCTTTCGGACCCCGGGTGCTAGAGCACCCGTGTAAATCCCCCTCCCGGCCGCACAGGACCCACTGCCGCATCCCTGCGCGGCTCCACGCGCCTGCCGGGAGCACCTCCTGGGCAGGTGGGGCGCGGGGGGCCCCCGTACCACGTCGGCTCTTGCCGCGACAGTAATCTGAGCTTTTTTCTCGTGGAGGAGTTGTTAAGCGTTTTGCAGGACGTGACATGGTGCTCCGGCGGGTTTGAGGTGGCTCCTTCCTAAAAAACGAGGATCCTGCGGCGAGCATGTGCGGCATGCTCCCACGTCCACGTGGGGTGCTCCCGCGTCCACGTGGGGTGCTCCCGCGTCCGTGTGGGGAGCTCCCGCATCCGCGTGGGGAGCTCCCGCATCCGTGC
>NW_010517445.1:1444-2592 GCF_000687285.1 Phaethon lepturus
CCGGCATCTGCGTGGGGTGCTCCCGTGTCTGTGGGGGCTGCTCCCGCATTCGTGTGGGGAGCTCCTGCATCCGTGCGGGGAGCTCCCGCATCTGCGTGGGGTGCTCCCGCATTCGTGTGGGGTGCTCCTGCATCTGCGTGGGGTGCTCCCGCATCTGCGTGGGGTGCTCCCGCATTCGTGTGGGGTGCTCCTGCATCTGCGTGGGGTGCTCCCGCATCTGCGTGGGGTGCTCCCGCATTCGTGTGGGGTGCTCCTGCATCTGCGTGGGGTGCTCCCGCATCTGCGTGGGGTGCTCCCGCATTCGTGTGGGGTGCTCCTGCATCTGCGTGGGGTGCTCCCGCATCTGCGTGGGGTGCTCCCGCATTCGTGTGGGGTGCTCCTGCATCTGCGTGGGGTGCTCCCGCATCTGCGTGGGGTGCTCCCGCATTCGTGTGGGGTGCTCCTGCATCTGCGTGGGGTGCTCCCGCATCTGCGTGGGGTGCTCCCGCATTCGTGTGGGGTGCTCCTGCATCTGCGTGGGGTGCTCCCGCATCTGCGTGGGGTGCTCCCGCATTCGTGTGGGGTGCTCCTGCATCTGCGTGGGGTGCTCCCGCATCTGCGTGGGGTGCTCCCGCATTCGTGTGGGGTGCTCCTGCATCTGCGTGGGGTGCTCCCGCATCTGCGTGGGGTGCTCCCGCATTCGTGTGGGGTGCTCCTGCATCTGCGTGGGGTGCTCCCGCATCTGCGTGGGGTGCTCCCGCATTCGTGTGGGGTGCTCCTGCATCTGCGTGGGGTGCTCCCGCATCTGCGTGGGGTGCTCCCGCATTCGTGTGGGGTGCTCCCACATCCATGCGGGGTGCTCCCGTGTCTGTGGGGGCTGCCACGGAAGGGCACCTTGGGCCCCAGCTGGGGAGCGCGCGCGCCGCGAGCTCGGCGCTGCCTTCACCAGGCATTGGGGCTGCAGCAACGCTGGAGGCATTACACCTCTCCGCGCCCCGTGGTCTGCCCTGGCCTGATGCTGGGTTTGTAACCGGCCGTGTATTTTGGATTCACCGGCCCCCGAGTCACTGCACGTGTGGGCTCTGGCCTGCTCCTGGGGGACGCACGCCGCGGAGGCGGGCGTGGGTGCGGAAAAGCCCGGCTCAGGCTCCTCCTGACCCGCGAGGTGT
>NW_010517446.1:0-218 GCF_000687285.1 Phaethon lepturus
CCGCCGCCCGGTGGGTGAGGCCCCTGGCCCCCCGCCGCAGCAAGACCCCAACAGCCACCGCTAGTGCGGCGTGTGGCCAGGCTCTCCCTGGTGACAGGGACGTGGATTGCATCGGTGACCACCCACGGTGTGGGTGCCCGGACACGTGTGGGTGACACACAAAGCCGGGGTGGGCAGCAGTGCGGTGGCCGCATGGGTTTCTGCACAGAAACACCCTC
>NW_010517447.1:0-2737 GCF_000687285.1 Phaethon lepturus
CGACCGGGCACTGCCGAAAACAGATGGTAGGAAACAAAACGCTGAGGAAAGGGGGTGGATCTGGCATGAAAGTCCTTCGTGAGCTCAGCCCTTGGGTGAGGTCGGCCCTTTCCTGCAGCGAGCGGCGGTGTTTGTCTCCCAGTGAAGCACTCTCTCCAGGAACAAGTACGTCCTTCCAAAGCCCCCAGCACCCCGGGTCTCACTTTGCCCCGGTAATCCTCATCTGCCCTCGCCGCTCACAAGGGCGGGACGTTTTCAGGATCTCTCCTTGAAGATGTACCAGTCCACACTGGATTTCATACACCCGTGGGACCACCCTCCTGTGTCCCTGGTGGATGCCCTGGTCAGGTGCGCGGGGGAAGGTGGCAGTGGTGCCATGGGGGACTTAGTGTCGTGTAACTCGGGGAGCCATGCGGAGCCGGGGCCGCCACTGCTCTGGAAGTGAGGACGTGCTTGTCCAAAGCCCTGATCTCCCATGGCCAAAGAGGGTGACCACATAAAAGGGATTTCTCATCACTGCATGAGGACTTTGGCCTCCCAAGGGTTTTCACTAGCCTTGTCGGTGCTGAAACAACTGGGCGGCAATATTAGCTTGCAAAACCAGCCAGGACTAAGACATCGGGCAGATTTTGAGACTCTGGCTTTGGGGTGCAGGTGCTGGACACATCAGTGAGACACCTGCTTGGGAGCCTAGGCTCAAACATTGCAAGAGCACACCTGAATGTTGCGCCACCACAAACTCCTCTTGCTGGAGACAGAGTCCCTGCCTTGCTTTCTGCCTCCTTTCAGGAGCTGGAAGGACATTCCCTGGCTCTCCACAGTTTCTGTGAAATGCCTTGAGATGTTTGGTATTTATGGAGTATTTCTGTCCCACCTTTTGATCTACACTGAACGTACACCTCTCTGTGGGAAATTGAGACTACAGCATGTTCTTAAGCCAGAAAGTTAAGTGCTTCTGAAAAGGCTTATTACAAGAGCTACCTTTGTAAATTCTGTGCCTGACTCAAAGCTACCAAGAAGCAATGGAGAGTTTGCTGCTGCAGTTCTTGGGGTTTCGATCTGGCCTTTCAAGAGAGCTGGTAGGAAATTGCACACCTAAAGACGTGCCTGTGGGAGCAAACGCAGCGGTTAGGCACACGTGCACACATCTTATCTGCCATGAGCAGGCAGATATGTATTCTGTGTACCCAGGAATATCAACTTCACTATTCACATGCTTGTGAAGGCTTCTGTCTGTGTGGTATTTGACCACAGCCGGTGTGAGACTGAAACAATTCAATGTGTCTGGAGAATAAAGGGATCTGTTAAAAAGAGACGGCCTAGGACAAACCACAAATGTCTGGGGCTCAGCTGTGACCCAAGAGCAGTCCAAACAGTCATACAGAAATGGGAAGTCTTGCCCCATTTGCAATCTGCATGGGAGGAAAGGAGGTGAACAAAAAGGGTAGTGAATATGGGAAGTATTTTTAGGCTTTAAGGGTGCCACTTGATTGCGGAGGGTCAGGGTATGTGAACATTGACTCTGCACAGGGTGGAAGTCTTCTTGGCAGTTGCTAATCGCCTGGGCTGTTAGCTACTCTAAGAAAAGCGAGATTTGTGCAATACTATTCTGCATGCTCCTTATGACTGTTGTGCTTGTTCCTGGTTTTCTTGTATATGCAAGGGATGGGAAGCCAAAAACCCTGGTGCTCTTTATATACTCCTCAGGTTGCTGGCTATAAACTAGTTTGGCTGTTTCCTTCCATGCCATTTCCACTGAATCTGAAGGGGGTTCAAGCAGCATTACTGTTTTGCCACCACAGCTACACCCAGGGAAGACCCCTGGGATGGTTTCTGATCCCCCACGTCATTGTCATTGCCCTGATTGTCTTGGAGAGGGAGAAAATACGTGAACAAATGCGTTGTATGCTGTTGCTGTCTGATGGGTAGAGTTTCAGGGATAAAATATGAGGGAATTATTAAGTTATGGATTTAATTCTGACACCCTTCCCTGCATAGGGCAGCACAAAAAGTCTCAGGGAGGATTTCTGTGGAACAAGGTGCTTCTCAGTATGAGCCAAGACTGCAGATCTTCCTATGCAAATTATATTTATCTTCTTTGAGGGTACAGGATCAAAATCTGGTCCTCGGGGAAATCCATCTGGTAAAAGAACACATGTCACTCTGTAATAATGCAATTGTAAAGTTATAATGGAGGTCTAAACAGCCCCAAATAGAGTAATTTAGAAAACATCTATTCCAATTTTAGCCTTTTTATCTTCAGCTTTCCTTTAAATTATGTTTACATTTTTGAGCTAGGAATCTGTTTGAATTGGAAAAAAAGCAGAATCTTTTGTTCAAAAATGAAACAATGCCATATCTCATATTCCAATATTTTGAAGTCTCCCCACCCTCACGTATTTTATCATGTGTCAGTAGATATCGAACAACAGACCCTCACTAACAAGCTGGAGATTGAAGGAATCAGTCTTTTCAGTGAATAGTATTACATTCTTAACTAAATATATTTTAAACTATTATTAAAAAATACAGTCATTAATAAACCAGAATAATTCAAGCAAATACTTAAGCACGATGTTGAGAACATCAGTTCTTTTGTCGACTGCAATTCCTGCACGATGCGTCTAAAAATTTATAGGATACAGAATTTGGGTAGTCTTTTTCTGTGGTTAATGTGTAAGTCTAGCTATTCTGTAATTATTATAATATACAATAATGAAACAATAATTTCATTCCT
>NW_010517447.1:2768-18255 GCF_000687285.1 Phaethon lepturus
CACTCTACCAGCTTTAATTAAACCTAACAACCTCATTAGTGAATATCATTATATTTGCTTTAGGGAGGCAATCCTACCTAGTGAATAACGGATTATTACCTGACTTTGGAGATCTGGCGTACCAGATGTGCCACTGGGCTGCTGTTTGACCTTGAGCGACTCATTTAAAGTCTCTAGGCCTCTTTTTGTCTGCTGGCCAAGTGAGAACTATGGTGTTCAGTGTCCTCTGTAAAATGTTCGGCATCACATGGATTACCAATGTCCTGTTTGAGCACCGTGTGTTTGCAAATGAACTAACAAGGACACAGAGAAGTCCTGCCCAAAATCACAAAGTAAGACGTTGCCAGTTCCTGGAGCAGGGGTCTCCGGATGCTCAGTAACTTCAGTAAAAATTCATTTTCCATGAATTAAAAGGTTATTCATTCTGCACCCCCTTTCTCACATTGCACGGGTGGGGAGCAGGCTGCATGCCCAGCACAGGCACCCAGAGCGCGCCCGGTGCGCGGGTGCCCGTGTGGGGCACGGCCTGGGCTCATGCCCCTGCCCCGCCGCTTCGCAGGTGTTTGTCGAAGGGGTCAGGTTCAGCTTCGCCTCCTCTCGCAGCATAACTGACTTTGGGAGCCTGGCCCAGGCTGCAGCAGAGGGCTTTGCCTGGGTGGCTGGATGCTTGTGTCAGGCAGCACTAGAGACCCCGATAAACCTGAGAGGATCCACCTGGGTGTTGTTAGGACTTCAGAACTGGAATTGGAGCCGCCTCCCTGATGTGAGCAGCTCCTAAGTGGTCCCTTCCCAACAAAAAAAAAAGGGCATGTTTTCTAAAAGGAAAAGCAAACAGGGCAGGAGAGGGTAACATCGGGCTGCCAAGAGATGCTGGGGACCGCAGGGGAAAGCAATAAGCCACCAGCAGGTGAAAAGGCCTGAAGGAGGGCAGCAGCAGGTGGGTACACAGCAGGGGTTGATAATGCTCGAGCTATTGGAACTCACTTTTCCCTCAAATGCCACATATTTAGTATTGTTACCAGCAGCAGGGAGCCTGTTTTAACAGAACCGATTTTTCTCGTCGCCTCTTTACTTCACCTCCCTCCCTGAAGACTGCAAGAGAGTACAGCTGGAGACCCTCACTTTTGCTGTTGCTCTGAGAGGCTTCAAATCCACGTTTGTGGGGCACAAAATATTTATCTCCGCTGAGCATGGTTCCTGGTGAAGCAGGCTATAGAGGCAAGCGGGACAGGGTTTCTGAAGCTCAAATCACTGACTGGGGTGCAGTATGTACAAATACACTTACATGCTGACATTTCTGGCAGCCTAAAAGTGAGAAGAAGAACCAGCAGGGATACGAGGATCATTGACATCCTTGGTGCTTGCAAGGGGGATGCTACCTTGTTAGAGGTTGCAGCAAACTGGTCAGTCATTACTACCAACTGGTTGTAACGGCAAGAGCAGCATGGAAACATACATTTGTGCAGAAATGTACAGCCATAAACTTCAGGTTATGAAAAAATGCCTGTCAGGCGTGAAATAGTCCATGGAAAAATTAACATTAAAAGTTTGTACATTAGTATGTTTAAGATGGTGTATGTCTGACTTTCTCCTCTTATTTACAGTAGGTTAAATCTCGAATATCCATTAAAGTTAAACTCATACTACCGGGGTGAAACTGCAGTGAATTTCAGGTTTGTGCCTCCAGTCTCAGGGGGGGTAGCAGTGGAAAAATGTGGATGATTGCAAGTTGCAACATGAAGTTGCAATCTTTTCAGATTTACCCTCTAGTGATTTGAAATGATTAATTCATCATGTTGGCTCAGTCCCTGGTTTCTTCTGAAGGAAGAACATGCCAGAACAGAGGGTCAGGTGAACGTCTGTCTACTTTCAAACACCGACTGCCACATTTTTCCAGTAGGTTGGAACCCAAACAAGCTTTATCCAGTTATGACTTTGATACCCAAGCTGGCTATCTGTGCTCCCAACTGAACCTATGAAATGCAGCTAGTAACATCATCACTATTATTATTATTAGATGTTATTAACATTCATATTTTGTGTAAAGTAGCTGTGACCAGTCAGGGGTGACCAAAGATGCCGAGCTGAGACGAATTTCCTCTAGGGAATCTCAGTGCCCAACCCTCCAGTTTTTCCTCTTGCTGGACTTCATGCAAATGGGTTTGTCCCACCATCCCACTAAATGTCAGAATACCCTTTCCATGGAGCAACGTGGGTCTTAGCCTTGTTTTGGGGCTTGATTTCCATGCTGATGGTGTAGTTCTGCCTTGGTGTCCACGTCCGTCTGTGCCCTCAAGTGGGTCATGAGCCTGTTCCTGGACACAGGACCTGTGCCCTGGATGGACATTTTGTGTGGCACAGGCTGCAAGTGCCCTGAGTGCAGGAAGCAGCTTCCTTCTTGTCCCCTCTACATCCACAGGCTGAGCTGGTAACATGGGAACATACCTGTGACAATTATCTGTAGCAACTGCTGACATGCTAATGGAGAATCCAAGGGCGCTAACTCAGGGAAAGCCACAAGAATTCGTGGATCACCTAATACATCCCTGCATCTGCCATGCAGATACGACAGCATATATCCATACAGTTCTGCCCTCCGCCTCCTGCGGCAAGTCACGAGTTCATTGCCACCACATCCATCACTGGTATCTGCCAGCCTGTCCAGAGTTCAGCTTCACAGTGGAGGTGTTTGAAGCTCCCCCTCAGAAGTAAGTATTCATTTGCTAACATGTACATATTTGACTAGTGTTTATGAACAGCTTTGTCTCAATGTTAACTTGGTTTTCTAAGAAAGCAGATGATAAATGAGTTTGCAGCATTCATCCACCTATCTGTGTCAACCTGTCTGTCCATCTGTACAGCTGCCTATTTTTTTAGCTACGTTTGATGAAGCATTAGAGATAGCTCTGTGACGTTAAATTCCCGACTGCATTGTGAAAATCGGTGGGAGAGTGCAAGAGCAAGGTGAATAAAGGCCCACCGGCATCACACAGCTGTAACTGGGGCTCCCATCCCTTCAGAGGAGCAGCCATCACCTGGTTCCACGGCAATGGCCCCACAGCAATAGCATCAACAGCACCATTGCCACCACTGTGTGGCCCTCGCCAAGCCAAGAGCCCTAACTGGGAGGAGGGAAACCCTGGGAATAGTGGAGGAACTGGGGACTCTAAGAAAGGGGTGTGTTTACGGAAAAGTAGGACAAAAATCTCTAGGAACTAGGGAAAAAGCCTTCTCTTGTTCCTCTGTGCAGAAGGCGATCTGACAGTTGTTAATTTTACCACATATTTCACTTCAAAGTAATAGAATGAATTGAATTATCCCATTAGATAGGGAGCTGTATTTGTCTAATGGTTTCTGTAGAGCACTGAAATCCAGATGGCTTTTCCTGGTAATGCTTTCATTGCCAGCACAAAGATTGCAGTTGAATGCGGAGGTACAAGATGCCCAGGTACATTATCTATAATTAAAGGTGAACTCAATTATTTATCTTCCTAAAATGTAAACTTTGCTTGTGTCTAAGATGCATGGTTGATGCACAGACGCCTTGTATATCCCTACAGCTCCAGCAAATGCAAATACATTCACAGGTGGTCCAGTCTGGGCAATGTCATGAGCAGGTCACCAGCAAATTATACAATAGGCATTTTCATTTAATGGATCCTGCTTCTGGAGATAGTGTGTAGGTGCTGAGAGAGCCCTTCAGTCTCCAGCCTGTCCCAAAGCATTGGAAACATTAATGAAATCACGCTCACATCACATCTGCATTATTATCTTTTTTTTCAGGAGAAAGCTGAGGCACAAGAAAAAGGACCCTTGAGCAAGACAGCATTTAGCAAAATTGGGCATCAAAATTCACTCGTGCATATCCTTCTGTTTACCCTTTACTCTGAAATCACCCTTCCAAGAATCAGGAACAGCTTCATCAGAGACATGCAGGGGGAGCGGTGAAAGAAACAGTCCAGTACTAAGATTTCAGCTGTGACTGCAGCCTGAATTGGCCACAGTTTCTCGTGCTAGAGGTCAGGAGTTTGACAGGTTCCTGCTGTACAAATCCCACAGCAGTACAGAAGCAAAAACCAGATGATTTCCATCAACTTTTTACAATTGTAAACAAAAGACAATGAGAAACATCAGGGAGTCACATTTCACTGGAGCACAGAGATAGTGGGGGGCATAATTAGCATTGGAATCACATCTGCATCAAATTGAAAATTAGTAAAAATAAAGAAAACTCTTCACTTTGCCACTTTGCAGATGAAAAGCAGCAATTCTTCTATGCATAAAATTTTTTATTAAAATTGTTTTCTTACTATTTGCAAGATTTAAATAAAAGATCTGTAAAAATAGAAAATTCATTTTTCCAGCCATCTGAGGGTATGTTCCCCACATGTGCTATTCATGCTTTTAACAAAGAAGGATGGATAGATACCTAATTGTTTCTGGATTATCATCTTTCAGCAGCAGCCAGATCAGCTTTTTTGCTCCTTTCTATTAAATTATGATCCCTTTAAGAAAGCTGATGCAGGCACAAGTCACACCTCGGAGACATATGATGGAAAGCAGGAATTTGCAGATCCCCTGTTTGTCTTCTGCCCTTTGCAACCCAGACAGATTGAGCAGGGCTTGGATACCTGCACCAAACTGGTTTTGTGTGAGGGTTTTTTTGAGGAGATGTGCTCTCTTGCACAGAGCACTGCCCTGGGATTCAGGGGACCAGGAGCTCTTCTGCCTATGTCACTGGCTCAGGGGTGACCTTGGGGAAAAACTCACTTCAGTTCTCAAACCTTGTTTTCCCTCAAAATGAGGTCAATGATGCCCAAGTCCTATATGAATATTATGAATGAAAAGGTGTCATAAGAGCTACCTGTGCATTACTGCTCCCTGGGATGATGGGTGACAGAAGGGAATGAAGCCCATATAGGTGCTCCAGCCTCCTTTGTCAAAGGTGTCTTGGCACCTAGGAGAAGTGCAGAGTGCCTGCTTAGGGGCATCCATCTTAGACACAGGAATACCTAAGTTGTTGACCCCTATCCCACGGTAGCTGGCTGGGAGAGTGAGAAGTCCCGTAGGACAATGCAAAAGCTCTGTGCCCCGGCAGGTCTCTGCCTAGAGCCACCCAGCAAGGACACTGGGTGACACCAGTGATGTCCCCGGGCACTCTGCCATGTCCACCCTGCACACTCGACTGGCGTCAGTGCGGTTGTTTCCTCGCTCCATCGGCTGGTGGGGAGCACAAAGCACTCCCCTAAGCCCAGGGACTGAGCTAAGTGGGGCTTGGATGTGAATTGCAATTCGCAGCTTTTACCTCAGCACTCCTTGCCAGTGTAGATCAGACAGCGGAAGCTGAGCTGACAGGTTAATCCCATTGTCAGGAGATTTCAGTATTTCCAAAGCAGGTTTTGTCTGGGTTTGGAGTGAAAGCCCCGAGGCTGCCGTTCATCCTGGGAGGGAGCAGAGTCCCTGTGGGCAGAGGAGCTGGTGGAAAACGGGGCAGGGCTCAGCCAGACCTGCGCTCTGCCAGAGCTGTTTCTGGAACTTGCCATTAACAGAACATTTTGACCTTGTCGGCCGGCATTTCCAACAATAAAAACGCTTAGTCAGTTTTTTCTCTCTTTCCTGAGCAGCTCTATTCTGACAATATGCAATATGCATTCGTCCAGAACGATATCTGCAAACCACTAAGCTTGCAAGTTTGCCCCTAAAGACTCAAAAGCCTCACGACCTCTTTGAATATTTGAGCCCTTTTATTCTGCTGCTCTTCTGACAACGTAGAGAAAGGCCCAGGTGAGAATAGCTGTTCTAAAACAGTTCTCAACACAGATGAGATGAGCTTAGCGCTGCATTTGAGCACCCCTGATACCTCCCTCTGATTCTAGGCATGATCTGTAGCCACACAAGCATGAGGCCAGCCTCTGGAGAAGGTTTGAATGCCACTGAAATCCAGATATTTCAGGAAGAAATAATTGCCCTTCCTGAAAACAGCTTGCCCCAATGATTGGAAATCATTTCATAATAGATTGTAAGATTATAATTCTTCACTATCTGAGTCCCGGTGATACAATAAGATAATAAATCTCACTGAAGAGTGATGTGTGCTGTAATTGATGGGAATACGTAGACAGAGAATGTAAATCTCAAAGTACATCTGGAGCATCTGTATAGGTGATACGTGCACAGTGAAGATGACAGAACTGGGCAGTTTGCACTTGGCATCATTAAAATTTCTTTGTCAAGCTTAGTTATAAACATAAACCCTAATCTCAGTTTTCTGTCCTTCATTTGAATGCAGTCTGACAATTTCAGCGGTGCTGCTGATGATTTATGTGGCTGAAAAGTAATATTAGGTCACAATCCTCTTTTCTCAACGTAGTGCAAACACAAACAGCCTCTCTAGATCATCCCTATATCACTCCAGAAATCACTGCACACGTGACACTGTAGAAAGTCTATGTTGTTTCCCTGACACATACACAGGCACGCCCCAGCTTGGGGATCATTTCACCAATTTCCACATGGTCAGCTGAAAAAAGATAAAGATCGCGTTCCTTCCCGGACAACAAATCAGTGAGGTTTTTTTCAAAAAAGGTTTTAAAGCGGATTGAACAAAGTAACAAAACTCCTCTTACAATCAGTGGTGAATAGTTGTTAACAAATGCAGAAGCACTTGAAGAGGTCAGGACACAAATAAATCATTACAAAAAATAGTTAGGCTTTCTATTGCAAAAAATGTTCTAAATTGAACAATTGAAAATTGAAAAATTATGTCCATTTTAGGATATTTTCCTGTTTCAAAGCATATTATTAATTATTTCTTACCAAAATATTATGTTAAAAAGCCATCATTTGTATCTGTAAATGAACGACAAATCACAACTTAAATGAGGCAAAAACAATCTGCTGTCTTTATGGGTCTTTCTCTAAATATTACTTTTTAATTTTATAAAAGAAAATCTTTTGCATCCAGTCGAAGCATGTTTTGCAGCTAGTTAGTTTGATTTGCATATTCTTGCCTGACAAAAAGAAAGCAATCCAATTTCCTTTGGTGGAAGGAATGACTGGAGGTTGAATTCCTTCGCGACGCCAGTCCTTCCCTGCTTTTGTTTTCTGTCTTCGGGTCTTTTCTCTTTTTTTTGATGTTTTCCACCCAGCCAGGCAAAAACTGTCTCTTGTGTTACTTAGAATCTTCTGCTTGTCCTTCAGTCTCATCCTCCCCTGAGCTGGAGGATGAATTTAATACAGATGGAAAGAAGGACCGCGATTTACGATAATGCCTAAGAGACTGAGGCACATGGGCCCACGGAAATGTCACTGATTTGTGCTTTTCTCCTTCCCTAGGCAATTCAGAAAACTCTTTCAGTCATGCATAGTCCTACCAGCACTGGACAACTCATGTGGTAGAGCTTTAAAACGCTGTACTTCACTTCCCGGTCTTCTTAGTACGAAGAGTTGAAAATGTATCCACAGACGTCTCATGATTTGAAAAAATAATGGTTAAGATCTTTGAGCCTCTGGCTTAATTATCTCCTGTGATGTTGCTTCTATGGCAGATTCCGGGGGGATTAATGATTTTTCTTACTGTAGCTGCATGCTGCTTTTCCTTACTTGAAGCTGTATGCTGGAAAAACACACCATCAGCCACAGTGTGGGCAGCTCAAGATTCAGCCTGCAGTTTAACAGCTAGGCCTGAAAATAATAAATCATGTTAAGATAAAATAGTTGCTTAATTTCTTTAAAAGGAAAAACAAAAGTTTACATATAACGTGCTGAGTTTGCAAGAGGAAAAGCCTTATAATCAATCACGGCATAGAAACTGTTTTAGATACGGTGTTTAGGTGCTCTTTGAAGGTGAACATGTTATTATGCTTTCAAGGCACTGAAAGAGTTTGTCACAAATGTGCAAATCGGGTTTCTATGCATGTACCCTTTGGCTTCAAGTTCACTTTTCTTCACTTTAAACATATCCGCATTCAAAGAGTCCTATTGCAACACTGAGCTGTGGGAAATGGGTTTACAAATTGAGGTTGGTTTTCGAGGAGCGCTAGCATGACTAGTGTTTGTGTGGATGTTTTTCATAGGGTTTTTTTTGACCTATAAGGAGGCCATGCGATTGGGATAAAACAACACATAATCAGATATTCTGAGGGTGTTTCTGTTCTTGGAGAGGGGGAATCCTGGCAGAAGACTCGATCTTGCTTTGAAAGCCACAGAGGGCTTCGTGCAGGGGAGGAAGGGAAGTTACTGTACATAAACAAGCACGAGCACGCCGTTCCCGGGCTCCGCCGGCACTGTAAGGCTCAGCCCCACTGCCTGTAGCACCGATGGCCGACTTCTGTGGGACACAGTGATTTACGGAGGGCAAGTCCCTATAAAGAAGCAAGCAGCCTTATTTACCGACTTATGACTCAACTTGGAAGAAAGAAAAGAAGTGGAAAGAACCAAAGTTAGGTCTCGATGAGAAAGCACAGCGCGTCTCCGCTGTACGGAGGCTTCAGCAGCTCCGAGGCCAAAACGGGTGATCAGTTGTGCGGCACAGAGGCAATCTCAGCAATATAGCGATGCAAGTACACAGGAAACAAAAGGTGTCACAGTTTGAAGCGACGAGTCGTCTCCGAATCACAGGAAAGGCTTCTCACCTGGCCTATGTCTGATTGCAGGCATAACGCTGCATCTAATTAGATGTGTCAAAAAAGTAAAGCTTACAAAAATAATTTCACAACTGTTCTGTTCTTTCAGGGGAAGAAGTTCTTCCTTCAAATGTATTACAGTCCTTCTAAGGATGCACATGCAAACACATACAAAATGCCCTGCCTGGGGATTTTGAAGCTTCAGTGTTGTCATTTCTCCTTTACATTATTCTTTCGTGGGTGCAGCTGAATGGAGTGCAGTAAAGGCAAATTCTAACACTGGAAAGTCAAGAAAAACGGAACTGTTGACCCTCTCGCCAGTTAGTAAATAGAACCCCCCTTGGGCATAGCAGGGAAGCGCATCCTCCACCCAGATGTTGGTTCTTCAAGGACATAAATGTGGGCTGATTTTCATGCAGTAACAGTTTGCTCTTGCCAGTGCATGTCTCACAGCTCACCCTGTGGCTCTGCTCTATTAGCAGTGATGAATTCCAGTCAAGCGAAGCAAGTTAAGCTGCAGTATCTCTTGAACTTTACAACAAGACAGAAGATTAACGAGGAACATCACTGGCTTATCTCCATAGAGTGGTGTCTGATACTTCCTTTGTTTTCGTGCCCCCTACCAGTAGTGATTCGCAAGAGTTTCTCTAGAAATCAAACTCTCCTTTTCCCAGTGTTGCCCACTGGTCACAATAGACCTTGCTTATTTCTGGGAATGACTTTTTGTTGGCTGCACTTGTACTGGTAGCCACCAGAAGAAGGAGAGTGTAGAGCACGGAGGAGGTAGCCTGCCAGGACCGGGCATTGATTCAATAGCACATGCTGGTTTGACTGCTCAAGGCTGCACTCTCCATGCTGCCGGGTAGTGGGCTGTAGTGGCCCACTTGCTTTCTGCTTTGAGTGCTTTGTCTCCTGTTTCTATTTCCAATCCTTCCAAGAAATGTTTGAATAGGTTCTCTGGTTGGAGGACGAGCTGCAGTATACGTGTGTGTGTGTGTGCGTGTGTGTAGAGCTGGCAAGGAACAAAGACATGCTGAAAACTCATTAGACTAAAAAAAACCTAACATACTCAACATAAAAGCTAGCAGCAAAGGTTTAAACCCACCACAAAGGCTGAGAAACTGCATGTTAAGGCATAGCACCTTATGCTTAACCCACATCATCCTGCCTTGGGGCTGTGCTGTGCAGTGCACCGGAGAGCCACAGCATGCCTGTGGGAATGAACCAGCACTGGTAACATGATCTTCAGGTCCCGTTTGATGAGCGGCTGGAAGGTTTGGGTTTTCTCCCATGCTTCCCCTCCCACGGGATAAGCTTCCTGAAAACACCTGCGGTCACCTCGTTTCTCCTCTTTCCAATCTGCCCTCGCATCCCTCCTTGGGCACAGGAGCAGCGGGGCGAGGGGCGAGCCCAGCAGCCCAAGCAGCAGGCTGATGCGCAGCGACGCAGCCTTCGCTTGTTGCTTCTTCCCTGGCAGTTTGTTTGCCTGTTGGGGCTTTCTTGTTCTGTTTGTGCAAGAGCTGGCACAACGGGGTCCAGGCGCAGCTTTTTTAAATACTGGCATCGTGCAAAATGGGAAGACACGTCCCCATTTGCCTTCCAACAGAGCAGCTGGTTTGGAGCCGCCTTTGCAGTAAAATGGAATGAATCTTCACATTTTTCATATTGAGGCACGTGCTATTTGCTAAGCAACTGGGCACTCCTGTGCAACTGCCACATCTTCAGGAAGGCTGCACCACCTTCGCCCAGGGCAGAGGAACTCACACTGAGTTGGCGGGTTGTACTATTCCTCTTTTTCTCTTCCTCATGCCCAAGGAAGCAGGTATGTAACGCCAGACCTATTCAAGATAGATGAACCAGTACAATGAGTGGCAGCAAGGCCATCGCTCAGAGCTTAACTGTTGCCACCTGGCTCCCCTTTCTCTTTAACTTTTTACCAATTTTGCAGTCCCTTGGTAGCTAGAATTTTTAAAACCAAGCTAAATGTGATTTTCAGGTGAGCCAGGAAAGGTGTGTTTCTTGGCCTTGTATAGTAGAAGGTCTCCTAACTGTGCTGTGGGCTTGGTATGAGTAACAATAAATGAACTACTTATTCAAAATGGCTCTGCCTTTTGCTGCAATACCAATGTTTGTATGTCTTCCATTGCTGCTGCCCCTAAGACTTGATGAAATCTATGAGTAGGAAGATGAATATCACTCAGAGTCACTTGTGCCCTTTGCTGAAGTTTTTTCTGACATTGCCTGTCTCCCCCCATGTTGGGCTTGATTCAGAAATCATGGGAATTAACCCGATTTCAATGAGCTTTACATTCCTTTGTGGGGCACTGGAACATGAGAGAGGGAGAGAATTCATTTCATCTAAAGTTAGCTGTATGAAAGTAAGAGAAGGTAGCTCTTCTGAGTCAGTCATTCGAGCTCTGTAGTCATCAGTGGAAAGCCACCTCTGAATAGCGGTTTAGATGAATACTACAGCAGACATCCAAGCTCACGGACATGTCCTCTGGATGTGCTTCTCTCCCTCCACACACTGTGGAGAGAATCTGGCTGATCTGATTGTATTAAATGCCTCACTTTTAGACCACTGAATTCCCTCTTTGGGTTCCTGAATCCCACTCCCAATGCCTACGAGCCAGAGGGGGCTGTTGGATCAGTTTACTGTTGTTGGATGCCTCTTCCAAGGATGGCTGGAAAAGAAGCTGTGCTGGTTTCTAGCAATGCTTACTCAATGCACACTGTGCCAGTTACATCCCGCAGAGTCTATGTGCAGGGCCTGGGCTGAGCCAGTCCCTCCAGACTTAAGGGGCCAGGACTCTACCGTATTCCTGCAAACCGAAGCTCTCTGTTTAGCTCCCTTTGTTTGTTTTTCAGCAAACAATGACGATCTGAACTGAGGAAATGCTTGGCACTAGTATCTGATCAGCTCCTATGGACGTGCTTGGCTCTCACTGTAGTCTATACACAGAGTGTAGGATAAGCTCACTGTGGCCATGGGGCAGCAGTCGGATAGAGGGGTGTTGTGGTGAGACTGATGCAGAGGTAGGTTTAGTGGGAGGACTGTGCTCTCAGCCCCTCAGCGACACTGCTGATGGAGTCTCCTGGAGGAAGAGCACACTTCTGCTGGGCAGCCCCTTTGCCCCCAGGGCAGCTACAAACCACTTGAAAAATCCTAGATTTTAATCAGACCTCAGGTCTTACTGCCATGGATGGAAAACAGCCTTGTGCCTTGCTCGTCTGGTTACCACCTCTGACAGTGCAAGGGCCTCAGGCTCACTAAGTAGTTGTGTTGACTGATCTTTCTCCCAGCTGCCTTGTTCTACACAGCAGAAGTCAGCAGTGCAAAAAATTGGATGTCCTCCTCTTCATGACACAGGGGCAGGATTATTTCTCCCTGTAATATATGCATTTGGCCCCTCAAAGACCGAAGATTCAAGTAATGTTGCTTTTGCAGCTCCCTGAGCAAGCATTCACCAATTTAATAGATCTCACCATTACTATATTTTCACTGATGTCTCCCCCGCATTCTTTTCATGCCAGTAGCTTACTTGCTTTTCTATGCCTAGGTTTTAGTATAATCTTTTGACAATAACTGTTTATAATGGGCATCACGAGAGATACGGAGCTCTGAAAACCTTTGCAGTGGAAGGAATGCAATAGCAGATTCCTCTGCTCAGGCCAAAGCCTCAATTGGCATAAATCAGCATGGTTTCAATGCCAAGCATGAAGTTTGCACTCATGTACATCAGCAAAGGATACTTCCCTGAGAACTTCAGTTAACTTAAGTTAAATTTTTCTCTCTTGTTGTTGCTGAAACCACGGTATTTTAGGCTTTCTTAAATCCAGCCCAGTAATTCTTACTTCTTTGAGTCAGAATTATTGACAATAAAATTAATCTATAATGAACAAGAAGAGAGCTTGAAGAGAGGTATTTTATTTCTCATTTTGTTTTGTGCCCTTTTCAGTGTCCTTCCTCAGTCCTAACTCTCTCCCTCCTTCCTTCTCTTCCCTGAAATCCTTCATGCCAACACCTTTGAAAAAATTGGAAAACAGAGTATGTTCTTTTCTTTTGGTATTTTTTTCCACGGCCTTATTAGCTAGCACTGTATACATCATCATAAATGTGGTAAGATGCTGTCAGCATCGCTGGCTAGTTTCACAGATTGCTCTGACTGCTTTCCAAGCATCACTAAGAATAGCTTGAGACAGTGATGTATGATGCTGAGTAGAAAGCTGTCACCACAATGGCTTCTCTCTTCCCATGGACCTCTATCAGGAACTGCAAAAATGTTAGACGGGAGAATCTCCTTTGAAAGTTTGGGGTGGAAGAGGTGGATAAGAAGAAGCTGAGGTGTATATTCTGTGTTCCTTACATCCTCTGGCTCTGAGCAGCACCGAACACAGATATCATCTAAAGCTGGTTATCAGCGCACTGTTTGTTCATTCCGAGCAGGCAGTTTATTTGTAATTGTTAATCTGTATTGTTGTTCTACCTGAAAATCAAAGCAGAGGGCATTTACTAGAGTAATGACCTTGTGAAGAAAAGCAGAACATTTAAGCTGCTGTTTACTGTGAAGAGTTCAAAAACAGATTTTCCATACAATATTTTTTGTGTCTTGCACTTCTTACAGAGACAGATGCAGCAATAAGTGCTGCGTGGCTAGAAACCACACACATATATATGCAGACTTTTAAAGGTCTGCTGTCAACAAATTCAAGTTTTAGACCCACAGACAGCTCTTGAAAAGTGTGCCAAGGATTGCTCGTTGTTCCCTTTGACTTTTATGCCTATTAGCAAGAACACAGCTAATGAACTGCAGACTAGCTGTCCCACTCATGAAATGTGCAAACCTGCCACATAGCTATAGTGCAAGATAGTGCCTTTGTGGACAAGAAAAGTATACGTTTTTTCCCACAAACTTCTTTTGTAAGAGCAAGTGGACAAAGACCATCCTTCTACCAATATTTGTAAGCCTTTACCAATCTGTTCAAAACTTGTCTTTAGGACAACAAGCTGAAGAATTCATGATAGAGTCCAGATGACTTTTTTTCCTTGGTCTTTCTCTTCCCTTTTGCTTTCCCTGTCAGAAAGGTAGCCAGTAACTGCCTTGCTCCTTCTTGGCGCTGGCTGGGGGGAGCCGAATGGCAGGCACAGGCTGGGACTGGCACACCTGGGGGGCTGCCTCCGTGTCCCTGCCTGATGGGGTCTGTTCCTGGTAAAAGCTAGTGTCTGTGGAGGTTCATGCCTTGAACAGATTCAGGGGAAGGTGACTGAGTGGTGTCACCAGTGTCTAAGCTGAAGATGGCCGGGGCTCTGTTCCCAGTTCTGCCGTGCTGTCCTTCTGGCACACATTTCTCTGTGCATCATTTTCCTCGGAAACAGTGAATAAAGAAGGTTTGGTTAGTGGAGAGCTGACCACAGGGGTGGTGCCTCCGGTGCTTCGCCCCACTGGCCGGTGTGGGGCAGCAGGAACAGACCCCGGGGCGGCAGAGTCGGTGTCCAGGAGCCAGTGTCCTCTCTGCAGCAGTGGGTGACTCTGGAGCAGGCTGAGCTCCCTGGCTGAACAACTGGGATGAGTTTTCTTTCATCCCAGAGGACCTCAGCCCATGCACTCGGAGGGTCCCCCGCCACGTGAACCCAAGCACAGCGAGGGTGAGTGCCTGGGAGACCCGATCTCAGGGAGGAGCGCGGAGGCACTGCCCTGGTCTATCGGAAGCAGCTCTAGCCGTCACTTCTTTTCTTGTAATCTGGCTCTGGGCGAGCTTTTCCTTAGCCAGACACCATCCCTTGATTCCCAGGAGAGTCCCCTCCTGGCAGAGGAGGTGGATGCAGTTGATTGCTATAGCCCTGATGCTGCTGGAGATGGGCTGGGAGTCCCATCGAACAGCTCTACAGGGAGGACAGGGATGTTTCCCTGCTGTTAAGTAAACTCATGTCTGTAATGCTGTTTGTGTCTAACAGCCCCTGACAAAAGCCTGGGGAAGGGGCTCAGGAAGGCAGGGATGCCTACGCAGGTTCCTGCACGCTGCCTCCAGTCAGGAGCTGAGGCACAGCCTGTCATGAGTTTTGGGAGGGGAGAAGGCTCCTAGCCCACACATCCTGCAATAAGGAGGGCTCATCTCCAATAGGTCTGGGGAGGCAGCCTCAGTCTGCTGCTTCTCTGGAACAAAACTTGCAATTTTCCCCAGTAAGTGCTCCCAGTTGCAGCAGCAATTCTTAAGTCACGTCATGTTTTACTAACTTTGCATGCCTTTTATACCGGGTCGTCATCAAAGGCATGCGTATGTCTTGGTTCAAAGTTATTCAAGATGTGGAGCCTCTGGATTTTATCAATGGAAAGGGATATGTTCACCTACAGAACTTTTTTTAAAATGCATCTCTTAAAAATATATTTACAAAGGCACAGAGATGCTCAGAGGTGCTTCTATCTAATGCTTGTTTAAACAACTGCAGCTTTAAAACTGCTGAACTCGCCTCTCTTCAAAACTAGCTTTTGCTCCCTATGAAATCTACAGGCAAATCCAAATCCGATCAATCTTGGAACGTCTGGCTCCAGCCATTGCCAATTCACGTGCCCACGATTTTCGGTTTGAACCTGTAAGAAGGTAGAGCGCTTCCTCCTCCGCCCCACGCTGGCAGGGCTGGTTTGGCTTAGAGCCTCTAAACTGAACTGCATTGACAGGGAAAATGTCCCTCCAAAAATAGCTTCTTCGGTAAAACTGGGTTTGCCTGAATTTTGGAAAGGGCTAGAGGGACCCCACAGGCCTTCGCTAATGCTACCAGGGCCCAAAGCCACCTCCTTCACGTGCAGGTCTCATCGGGCGGCATCGCACTGCAGCTTCGGGGAGGCGTTGCCGACGGGAGCGCG
>NW_010517448.1:0-717 GCF_000687285.1 Phaethon lepturus
TTTATATTTTTGTACATATTGTTAGGAGGTCCGCCATTTTTAAGTGATCTCGGATTGACCAAAAGGGGGGCTTTGAAGTGTATATCTCTCTTGTTACCTATCTCTGACTTTACTTGTGGTGTGACCAGGCCCAAACCATTATCTCAAAGGAGAATAAAACAAAACCTTGTAAAAAAATTAAAAAAAAAAAGACAAAAATGCAAAAAAAATTTACAATCTTATTCTGAGCATTCCAGTAACTTTTTTTGTGTATGTACTTTAGCTGTACCATAGATCGTGGTTTGTATGAGGTGGCAAGGCCAAAGATAAAAAGGTTTTCTTTTTTTTTCTGTCTATGAAGTTGCTGTTTATTTTTATTTTTTTCTTTTTTTGGCCTGTTTGATGTATGTGTGAAACAATGTTGTCCAACAATAAACCGGAATTTTATTTTGCTGAGTTGTCCTAACAAGGCTGCCTCCCAACTGCTGCTTTTTATTTTGGTTTTCATTTGTTTCTTTTTTTTTAATTTTATTTATTTTTCCCCTTCTTTCTCTTTTTCCTTTCTTTGCTTTGGACTTGGGCTGGGAAGAGAGTTGGAGAGAGGGTAGTGGGGTGCAAGGTGTTGGTGGGGAGGGTTTGGGGGCTGGGGTCCCAGCTGGTGCCCGCAGCGCAGGGCTGTGCTGTCCCCTCGCCGCTGTTCCCAGGGCTGCGCTCCCTGGAGAGCTGCAGCTCTGTCCT
>NW_010517448.1:773-6013 GCF_000687285.1 Phaethon lepturus
GGCTGCCTCGCCCCGCACCCTCCGGCTGCGCTTGGGGGTCCGTAGGGACAGGTTAGACAGGGAAACCCTCCGCCATACGGGCGAAATGAAAGGGAGCTGGGGGTGCAGGTATCGGGTGCTCTGTCCCTCTAAAATGAGGCTTGTTGCAGATCGCCTGTGGCTGGTGCGGTGGGGGTGAGAACCTCTGCCGAAAACTGCCGCTTCGCAGTGTCTGGTGCGGGTGGGTGACCCTCCGGCCGTGGGGCGGTGGGTGCTGGGGCCGTGCGAATGCCTCCCTTTCCTTGGGGCTGCCAGAGGCAGCACGGGGCTTCTTTACAGTGTCGCTGGCAGCGGGGTGGGACGTGTGCGGTGTTAGCAGGGGTTGAATTTGGCTAGAACTGGTCCCCGAGGGGTGCACCAGCCACCCAGCCATTTCTGGGGTGCCAAGCTAGCCGTGGTTTGGTGGTGGGAGGCAGGCTGGGTTCATCTGTCTGCTTTAACCAAACCAGAAATGCTGTAACTTACCCTAGACCTCTGCCGCTTTGTTCCAAACCTTCCTCCAACTAATTTTTCCTCTCTTCTCTAGGGCTTCGGAGCTCAGAATAGCTCAGGCTGCTCTGCCAGGTGCGCAGAGACCGTTTGCAGGAACCTACCTTGTGTCTGCGCTTCCCAAGCCCTCACCCTGGCCCCAGCGAGTCCCCTTCCCCAGCTGCCCCGTGCCGAAGCCTTGCCAGATCTGGGTCTTGTTTCCTCCTCTCGCCCTGCGATCCCGGCAGGTAGCGCTGAGATGCTGGGGGGTGATTTTTTGTTTTTTTTTTAAAAGGGACTGTCATGCATTTAAGGCTCTGGCTACGAGGGTCACAGCTGCTCCTGATTCCTGGGAGCAGGCAGGTCACCCACCCTGTATTTACACCGGTGGCAAATAAGCTCAAAATATGGCTCCTTGTCCTTAGTTATCCACCTAATCATGGTGCTGGCTGATAGCTTATCAGATTTACTGCCTCCATTCATGGGCCATATCCAGCCCTGCCTGTCGCCTGCCTGGGTGATGGGGTGCTCCTCGCAGGGCTGGAGCCCAGCGCTAGATGTGATTAGTGGGTGCTCTGATGGCCCCAGCGGGACGTGACAATGCGGGAGCGGCGAACAGCGCTGCCGAGCGTCGCCGTACTGCTGGGTGGTGCGTTGTCGTGCAGCGCCGGGAGCCGTCGTGCGCACGGCTCATGCACCGTGATGGGCTCTGATGGTGTGTGCTTGCAGATTTGTGAGGCAAATTACTCAGATAAGTTTCTGCAGCTGATGAGCTGCTGAGAGCAGGCTTCATGTGTCACTGAGATGCAGGGACCCCAGGGCCGGGCTTTGTACCCATGTGGGGAGATTTTGGGGGAGCAGTGGCCTTACTGCCCCCCTGTCCTACAGCCTGCAGCCCCTCAAAACCTGGGGGTCATGGGTGGTGGGGTCCTTCTCAGACTGCGACAGGGGTGTGGGGTAAAACCAGAGGCTGCTTCTAGCTGGAGAGGCTGGCAATGGGTAGGGCATGGAGCAGCCAGGGGTGAGGAGAGGGCAGGCTGGGGGAAGCCCCCAGCCCCACAGCTCCTGGCTGCTGTGAGCTCCATGGTCACTGGTGATGGAGGGGCCAAGCCCCACTCCCTCACCTCCAGCTGCACAGGGCAGCCCTTTTTTTCTGCACCCCATTTCTACGTCTTCCAGGTACCAACCTGCAGTCACGGCTGGGTCCTGGGGGTGTCTGACAGCTTCCCACCATGCCATGCCCCCTGGATGTGCTCCTGTGTCTTCATTGCAGAGAGGGCAGACACCACCCTGGGTGCAGAGCAGGGAGGACACAGGCTGGTCCTGGCACTGGGGGCTGAGACCGGGCACAGCTCAGTGCATGGGCCACCGCAGGGAGCCCCTCTGCAGCCCCACTGCCCAGCCACCCAGCCCCAGCCAATCTCTATGCACCGGTACAGCCTACCAGCCAATCTCATACTGCCACCTGTCCCTCCCCGCCCCTCCAGCTCCCGCCTTCCCTAGTGCTGCCTCCACCAACCACAATGAAGCAATACCCAGGCCTGACCAATCACAGTCTGCCACCTGGTACTTCCCCCCCAGCCAACCACATGCTGCCACCTGTCCCTGCTGCTGTCTCACCCTTCGCAGCAGCAGCAGCTCACCAATCGCAGGGTGAGGGAGACTGCTCTGAGCCAATCCGGTGCCACCACTGGTCAGCAGTCCCAGCCAATCGGGGGGCAGCCACACCCTCTGAGGGGTATAAAAGGCCCCTCAGTGCAGACACTGTCTGTGTTTGGGTCTGCCTGGGGGTGGGAGGTGGTGGTCCTTTGAAAGAGCTGCCTGCCCATAGGGTTCCAGAGGGGATGCGGGCTAGAAGGTGGCTCTTCACCTTGCCTGATGCAACTGGATGAATCCAAAATGCTGTAGGTGTTGCCCACCTGGATGATGTTTTGGGATGGGGACTGGGAGCAGCAGGTCTCCCTCAGCAGGCGAGGGCTTGCAGGAGTTGTGCCAACTGAAAGCACCTCTGAGGATGTCTTGGAAATGGTCTCCTGGTGAGGTGGCCTCATGCTAGTGGCTGACCACTGTGACCTGGAGGGGCCCCCCTGCCTCTGGTGCGCAGAAGATATCTCCACTGCTGCCTGGTGACCAGAGCCAGGCTCTGAGGGGGGCTGATGCTGCAGGGCTGGAGGTGAAGAGCATGTGGCCATCGGATGCTGTGGTGCCGGGCCCCTCACCCAGGGCTTTACCAGGTCATACGTTCGGCTGCAACCTGTGGAGCACTGCTTGTGCTGCCCCTTGCCTGCAGACGTGACCCATGTGCCACGGGCAACTTGATTCGTGGTTGGGCTGCTGATCGTGCTGCTGGTGCTGGAGATCACGGAGGTGAATGTCCGAAGCTGTTCTAGGGTGTGCTAGCTGGCTGCTGATGACTGAAGATAGCCCAGGTAGCTCCCAAATTGTAGCTGTTAGAGCTGCAGGGTGCCTTGTACAAGCCTGGAAGGCCTCAGCTGGAGCAGCGGTGTCCTGCGTGTGGCTGAACAACTGGGTGAACCGAGAGCAACTTCCACATGGTCGGCCTGAAATGCAACGCACCAGTGGGAGCTGTGCTACCAAAGGCCTCAGCCAGTGTACCCAGCAGGGCTGACCCCGTGCCTGGTGGGCAACCAGACTGGGTATGGACCAGCAGGCGTATCTCCAGTCCTGACCTCCTGTCTGTAGTAGGTTAGGACCTGTTGCATCAGCTCAGGCTTGTTCTGCACCGGCTGTAGATTTCAGTCAGCCTCAACCAAAACTTCTTGTTGCATCTTGACAACCTTCATGAAATTTGGAGCAACCTGAGGACTTGGTGGAGAACCTGCCTGTGGGGAACACAGCACTTGGACTCTAAACTAGACATGGGCTGGGGTTACTGGTGCAGTTTGTGTCTGGGCAAATAATTGGCGTCAAGAGTGAAACTGCCCTCCAGGCACAACTCCTGAAGATCACAAACACAAGCTCTTTTGGGGTGTTGATGTTGAAAATAGGCATGAAGAGCTGTTCCTCTGGCAGAGCCATTGCCACCCGGCTCAGGGTGTGAGGTGTCCCAGGGGAGCAGAGCCCTTGCGAGCAGACTGGGGAAACCCAGGGCCTGTGGCTGGTCGTGGTCTGTCCCATATAGCAAAGATGTGCCTCCGAAGTGGTGTGGGGATGTTTGTGCGCTTACCCCCAGAGCTGTCTGGTGTGGGTGATGTGGGAGATCTGGTTCCTCTCTCATCCCTGGCTCGCACATGCCCCACAGCCTGGCCCCGTGGTGAGCCGGGGCAGCTCTGGTCCTGGACCCTAACTTGACAGTCCAGGGGACCGGCCAGACCCCACTCCAGCAGAGGTCCTCAAGATCTGAAACCCAGCTGGATGCTAATCCCTGCTGCCAGCTCTCCTTGGGGCCACCACCCCAATCCTTCACCCCTCTTGCGGGGGGAGCCTCAGAGAGGGAGCAGGGCTGGGGTGCCTGTGGCTGCTACTGTGCAGACACAGGGAATCCTCCATCCTTCCCCGTGCCACTGGCTGCTCCCTGTTGTCCCTCTGAGCTCATCCTCTCCAAAGGGCTGGAGAGCAGGAGGAAGGGCTGCAGGGGGCCTTCAGCTTTGCATACCCCAAGGAGAGCCGTGGCTCCTGTTCATGGCCGGCTGGGGAGCCCTGGAGTGGGGGGCAGATGGGGACGGTGGGCTCAGAGGCCCCCCTCCATTGTGCTGCACCACGCATGACCCGGGAAGAGACCTCAGAGGAAGCGGTGAGTGCTGCACTTCAGAGCAGGCAGGGACACTTCCCTAAGAAAATGCAAGTGCAAGGGAGGCAGCTGGGTGGTGAGAAAGCTCAACCCAGTTAGCCCTTGGAGAATCCACAGGGATGGAGACCTCAGGCTGTAAATCTGCAGGGGTGGGGTCTTTGCATGTGTCCTTTCCTGCCCACAAGGGAGGCCTGAAGGTGAGGGGCTGTGGCAGGCAGCAGGCTCTGCCTTTCCCTGCGTGCCAGCCAGGTGGGCACGGGGGTGTCCTGGGCTCTCTGGGCACCTCTCTGGCCCCTCTCCTTCGCTGCAGGCAGAACAAGCTCCCAGCCCCGGCCCTTCAGGGAGCTGGAAACCAGCACCCCTCTTTCATGACTTGGGGGGGAGGTACAAGGGGTGATGCAGTTTGTGCCCAAAGCTGGAGACCTGAATGCTCAGGTTGGTGCATGACCTGTGGGCAAGGCTGAGGAGGACAAGCCATAGCATGGATGAGCCACCCCCTGCCCTCTGACCCACGGGCAGAGAAGGGACATGGCTCCAGATTGCCTGGCTGGGGTGGCAGGGAGCGGGGTCCTGTGTGGGGCCGGGGAGCCCGCTGAGCCTGCCTGCAGTTGGCTCCACCACCAAGTGAGGCCCCGAAGGCAGTGTGAGGGCTCACAGGGCAGCTCCCGGCTGCTGTGGGGTGCACCCACCCTGCAGTGGTGGGGTGCAGAGCCAGCAGCCCGGACCCCTGGCAAGGCAAACCCTGGCCATTGCAGGGGCCGGGTCCCTGTCCTGGCACAAATCCCCCGCAGTCCTGCCTATCCCCCGCAAGGTGAGGGCAAACTCTGGGGCCGTCCCCCCGCGCTAAGGCCTGTCCCCGGGACAGATGGTGTGACCGAGGCTGCAGCTCGGGATGATGCCCCGGGGGGGTGAGCAGCGGGAAGGAGCAGGGCTGTGGGGCTGTGCCGTGGGGAGGTGTGACCGTGGGGGCAGCAGTCCCCAA